>NC_139565.1:65590197-65802697 GCF_965112155.1 Podarcis liolepis
CTGGCGCCTGGCTAATTTCGAACACTGCTTTGAGAACTGCCAGTCTACAGGTATTTTATACAGAATGTCATCATAGTAATTCGCGTTCAGGGGCATGTTTGATTGTGGAATCCCTTAGCCAAGGCCAAGCTGTTGTGGGAGCCGGCAAGGAGAGGGCCGCCCCATCCAGACAGAACTGACCCCTTGGGAAGCCCTTTCTGCTTCCTTGGCATCCAAGGAAAAGGAGGATGGCGAGGCGTGAGAGTCCTTTGCGTACTGATGGCATCAGTGTTAGAAACGGGGTAGAAAAGCCGGTGGCCAAATGGCTCCTGGATCCCAGGCTATGGGCGCAGAAGCAGAAGGCGAGTCACCATGTTGTCCTGTTTGCAAGGGCGACTCGCTCTTTGGTGGGGGAAGCGGCGCTTGGCTGTACAGCAGGGATCCTCCTCTGGAGTTGGGTGGGGAGGCCTTTCTCCTTCGGCACCCTCAGCTCCCGCCTGGTGACTCGCAGCACTTCCCTGCACATGCGGCAGTGATTCTTCCTACTCTGGAGCAGGGTGGATAAAAACCAATGATTTTTTTTCAAATTATTAAATAATTATTTTTTAAAAACATTTAACTTGGATTTTTTTTATTTAAATCAGATTTTTAAAATAAAATACTTTTGGAGGAAAAATCTTTCTAAAGATAATTTTCCATTTAAGTTACATTATAGTCAAAAGGCTATTCATCGGGAAATAAGGATTTGTTTTAAGTCTTTCATGTGTGCTAAAACTCACTCTAAAGTTTTTTTTTATTGTTTAACCACATCAGTTAACAAACATGGATACATATGCTATAATGTTATTGTTTTAGTTAAATAAATTGTTTAAATTGTTATTAAGGAAATGATTATTTTTCTCCTTCCAATAAAGTACAGCAGAAAAGTTGCCCAAATATAAACAAAAATTTCATAATTACCTGTCTTTGTGTTTCTAATAGTATAACCAAATCAGCAATTTTTGATATAACTGTACAAACTACTCTGGAATGTTATTATTCCAAAAATGAAACCTTCATCTGGTTGTAAATATTAAGATTATACCAGCAAGAATGAGTTTTTCTGTAAAAAAACGATTTAAATCAAGTCTTACTGACTAGTGATTTAAATCGTGATTTAAACCAGTTTGATTTAAATCAATCCACCCTGCTCTGGAGTTGGGGGGGGGGAGTCTTTCTCCTCCCATGCTCTCAGCAGCTGCTGCAGCAATTTTATTCTTGAGTCCCAGTCCCAAGGCTTCTCAAAGTGCTCGCATTCTGACAATCCCCAGTC
This sequence comes from Podarcis liolepis, assembly GCF_965112155.1. Taxonomy (NCBI): domain Eukaryota; kingdom Metazoa; phylum Chordata; class Lepidosauria; order Squamata; family Lacertidae; genus Podarcis; species Podarcis liolepis. The sequence continues at coordinate 65,591,489 of NC_139565.1, forward strand.
GCAAAAGGCACCTGGCTAATTTTGAACCCTGTCTGGCATCCCTGGAGAGAGGAGAAAGGATAGATGGAACCCTGAGGAGTCCTGTAGGGCAGCGGGCAGAGGGTCAAGCATCCATCAGGCAGGCTGGCAGCCTCCGCCAGGCTCTGCTCCAGTCCCCATCCTGAGCAGTCTAGAGCCAGTGGCGTCAAAGGCCACGGAGAGATCCAGAAGAACCAACCGCAAAGGCATCTGAGCAAAGGCATCCAAAATTCCTTTCCAAAGCCAGGTCTGACTTTGGATAAGTTGGATCCCAAATCCTCTAGCAAGCCGAGAGTTGAGTTGCCACAACCTGCTCAGATAATTTGCTAGGAAATGGCAGCGCTGAAGACCAAGAGCGGCTAATAATTATCCAGGAGGGCAGCAAGTCCAGTCAGGATCGCTTGGGCGGACGTCTCACGCCTGCTTCCTTTGCAAGAAATGGTACCATTTAATTTTTAAATACTGTATTTTTCGCTCTATAACACGCACCTGACCATAACACGCACGTAGTTTTTAGAGGAGGAAAATCTGTAGGCATGCCACCCGTAGGCATTCCCTCCATAACACGCACAGACATTTCCCCTTACCTTTTAGGAGGAAAAAAGTGAGTGTTATGGTGCAAAAAATACGGTAGGTCCTGGCAGCTTCTGCCGCCCCAGGCTGATCGGCCTTGTGGTTTTCACCAACCAGGTCAGGCAGGACCCAAGGCTGGTCTGAAACCTTGGAGCGACTGACTGACACCCGCAGGCTGCATGAGCTGAACTCTCTTCCTCTAAAGAGCATCACTGCTGATCCCATTCCTCCGAATCTGGGGCTTAATTTCAAGCCACTTTGCCAGGAGAGCATGGTGCAAACTGGCCGCAGGAGCCCCCTGGCTCTCAGAACCAACAAATCCCTCCCTGGTGTGTGTGTGTGGCCAGAGTTATGCCCTGCAAGTGCTGCTCACCGCCCTCTCCCTCCCATCAGCCCCAGCCAGCATGGCAAGCAAGGGCCGGAGGGGGGGACACCACCTGCCCATGCAGAAAGGCCCCCCTGGCCAGCCCTGCTCTCAGGTAAATGGCGATGGGGATTTCTCTGCTGCCTTTGTTGCCATGGAGGATTCTCTGACATGGGCTCAAGGCAACACTGGGACTTACAGGCGGCTGGTGCTCCGCTCTGATTGGTTGCTGGGCTACTCAGGATCCACTGATGGCAGCGATGGGGGTGGAAGAGAAGGCGCTGGCTGCCTGGGGTGCCCATTCATGCATGTTTGAGTTCCCTTGAGTCGCCCTGCGCCAGCGCATGACTCATCCCAGCCCAGAGTGATGGGTCTTGGTTCTCTTTGCGCTCCAGCTTGCCTTCTCAACTCAGTTGTGGTCTTTCACTGACAGGCATTTGCTGTGGTTCCTGGGTTGCCAAGGGTTGGGCTAGATGACCCTCAGGAGTCCTTCCAGCCCTCCAGTTCATGAGCATGGCGGTGTGCTGCTCGGGTCTCAAGGAGGAGCCGGTGGAGCAAGGCTGCTGCAGCACCAAGGAGAGCCCCCAGGGAGCAGGAGTGGGGCCCTGTTGAACCTCCACCTGCAAATCTGCCTCTCCCAGGCTCTCCCCGTTCGGGAGTCTCATAAGAGCCTCTTGGACAGGCCAATGGCCCTCTGGTCTGGCGTCATTCAAATGGTGTGCGTGCATGCAATTATGTGGGGTGGGGCTTCCCTGGGCCCCCAATATTCTCTTCAAGTTGGCACCCCTGTTGGGGAGGTGCTTCATTGGTGCAGCGTGTGGATCTTGGGGTGCAGATGCCTCTTCCCCTGAGGCCCAGTGGCCTTGTAGGTCCTTGTAGGTCCTTGAGAAGTCTTGAGTCAGGCCTGGGAGGCGTCCAGCATTTCCTTGTGCCCGATGGGTTGGGCGCAGTCCCTTGTGTGATCATGTGCTGGGTGATGTGGCGGAGGTGGAGGAGGGCCAAGGGCTTGACATTTTGCTGGGCACCCAAGTAGGGAAGGCGTTCACCAGCTATTTCCACCAGCGTTCAAAATTAGCCAGGCGCCAGGTACATTTTTTGTCTGGCGTGGGTCCCATTGTGACCACAGGGAGATCTCTGGATGCCAGGCTGGTGACTAAGGAAAACAAAGCGCCCCTTAGAGAAGGACCTGGGATATTTTTCCCTTGAAGCTTGAATTCGTTTTATTCTGGATTGTTTTATCTGATGTTTTAATGTGCTGTAAATGGCTTTGAGACTTGTTCTTTAAAATATAAAGTGGTATAGAAATGATAGTAATAGTAGTAGTAGTGATAATAATAATAATTATAATAATCATCATCATCATAATAATAATAGCAGCTCCGGTCCATGGGGTCACGAAGAGTCGGACACGACTAAACGGCTAAACAACAACAACAACAACATCCCATGGGGGGGGGGGGGACAGAACCTATACATTCCATTGTACTGACAGCAGCCTAGGTTTAAGCTGCCATTTGGCAATGAGATTACGTATATATCTGAGTTTCTGCCACGGATTTCCACCCCCCCAGTATAGTTTGCTGACTCTTTTTCCACTGAGTTTTCCTTTTGGGGCTGCAGCTTGACTAGAGCTGGAGCAAAGATGACCAGGGGTTTTGAAAAGTATTTTGGGGTCTCTTTGTTGGAGAGGCCTGTGACTTGGTTGAGAGCAGCATTGGAAGTGGGGTGGGGGGGGTGGGGAGCTGAGCTGCTCCCTCCCAGCCTGAAGTTCCTCTTCCTGCTCTTTGTGGCCCTAGTGGGGGTGGGGAGCGGAAACAAGGACCTCGGGGGGGGGGCTGGGCTGGGGCTGGGGAGGATGCCAGCAGAGCCGCCTTGCCTTGTGCCCTCCCTGCGGGACGCTGGGCTCTTTGCAGAATTGCCTGGGCTCTTTGCAGAATTGCCGGCTCCCAAAGGCTCCCGTCAGGCCTGAGCGCTGAGTGTTTTGCACGAGAAATCCCGGCGTGCGCGTGAGAGAGAACGTGTGTGCATGCCGTTCTGGCAGGATCCTGGCCCCTGCTGGTGAGGCCAGAGAGATTGCACAAGGCCCATCAATAGATTGGCCAGAGCAGGGAGGGGGGGCTGGCTGTGTGGCTGGCTCCCCAGAGGCCTGCAGAACCGCTTGCTGAGCTGAGTGCTAACCACGCTGCTTTGCACAACTTCCTGTGCAGAGAGAGCAGGCCTTGCAGAGGTGCCCCCCCATGCAAGCCCCTCCCTCCTCCTCTGCCTCTTCCTCTGCAGGCCTGGCAGCTCAGGGCGGACTCTCCAAGTGCACCCAGCCGGGCCCAGAGCGCTCTTGGCAGAGTGCTTCCAGAGGGGGGACGGGAAGAAGGTGGTCTTCAGTCCAGGCTTGCCTCTGCTGTGGACCTTCACCGCCCCCCTGGCAGCTGTAGGGAGCTCACTTGGGGTCTTGGATGGTTCCCCCACTCCAGACACTCTGACCTTGCAGGCTGAGAACCAAACTGAAAAGTCCCTGGAGAGCAGGGGCCTCTCAATTCTTTTTAGAAGCAGCTGCAAACGTGTGTGTGTGTGTGTTGTTTTTTTTGGGGGGGGGGCAGATTGAATCGGGACTCCAGCCCTGGGGAGGGGGTTGCTCTTTCCCTTTGCATCATTTTCCCTCACAAAGCTTGTGCTTGATCCTCTTGGAAAACAGCTTCAAAGGGATGGTTTGTCCCACCAGGGAATTGACACCAGGGGGGAAACAGCAACCCAAACCAGCCCCCCCCCAAAGCCATTGGAAGAGACATGAGAGGACAGCAGCCCCTCCTGCCTCCCCCCCTCCCCCCGCCCCCCACTGGATCAGGCCAAGGGTCAGCTAGCCCATCAGTCTATTCTCACCAGATGCCCCAGTGGGGAAACTGCAATCCCAGCACCTGGAGGCATAGCAGAGCTCTTGTGGGCCCTGGCTGTGGGTCGCACTCTGCTCCATGCATGTGTCTGATCCCTTTTCAAGGCTAGCCAAGCTGGTGGCCACTTTCAATCCCAATTGCTCGTTAAATGTATTTATAACCTGCCCTTCTATTAAAAAACAGAACAAAACACTTATTGGGGCAGTTTACAGAACGATAATGATGTCCCAGAAACAGGTTAAGATGAAAAGGCCAGAGCGCAGGAGGTGATGAGATTGATAGAGCGTCAAGTTCCCCTCCTGGCAATTGGCAAGTGTGCTGTCAGCCCCCTTGCTATGGGGAGGGGAGGCTCTGAGCAGCGTTTGAAATTAGCCGGGCACCAGGCGTGTTTCACGACAGACAACTGACCTTTTGCGAGAAAGTGGCAACGTCTGGTCTCCAGATTTGGCACCTGACATCTTCATCTGTCTGGCTGGCAGGGCTGCGATGCCCCACCAGCCAGCTGATCTTCAGGGCAGCGCAGCACCAAAAACTCAAGGCACACAAACCATTTGCTATGCAAAATCTGCCTAGACCTATCGTTCTGGAAACTATAGACTGAAGGTGCCACCTGGCTCCTAGATGTTCTATCTCAGTTTCTAACACTGGCGCTGAGACTTGGGTGTGGGGCAGAGAAGACCCTCCCACTCCTCCTTCCAAGTGGTGTTAGAAACTGGGGTAGAAAATCTAGGAGCCAAATGGCTTCTGGGACCTGGGTTGTGGGTCTAGTCGTCATGGGGGGGGGCGGCAACACTTTTAATTATTTGAATAAGCATGAATGTATATATTTAATATGCTTTATTAATTCCAAAAAGAAAAGAAAACAGTCAACAAAAAACTGATACACATTACCAACACATATAATACTTTAAACATAGCATGAATTAATACACAATTCACATAAGTGACACATTTTTATCAGAAATTGTTAATATATGTTTAATTTGGTGTTTACCACAGAAATATTGGTACCGTACAAAACACTTATTGTTAAACTCCTTAACATATTGCCTGTCCTTAAAATATCCATTGAGGCCTCAAATCATGTACGTTTCAGTAATCCTTGAGTGTCAGCCTGGCACAAAAAACGGCACCCAGACTTTTTGAGATGCTCGCAAATGGAGCACCTGCCTCCCTGCTAATTTTGAGCCCTGCTCCCAAGCAGAACCCGCGAGAGCTTGGCTTTCTCAGTGATCCTGAGCCCTGCAGAGCTTGGAAGGGGGACTTCCCAACTCTGGCAAAAGGATGGGGGCTGGTTGAGAAGGACGGGGGGCCCTTGTCTTCTGCCCTGGGGTCAAGGCCTTCCCTGACTTGCGCTTCTGCGTGGCTGGGGTACCCTGGGGGCACATGGAAGCCAGCTTGCAAAGGGGCCAACCCACTTGAACTTGGGGTGCTACAGAGGTGCGGGGTCTGGGCTGCCCAGCCCTGCCCCTTCAGGGACTCCTTCGCAGAATGAGAGCGTTGTAGAGTCAGGAGGGACCTGGCGAGGCATCTAGTCCACCCCCCTGCAACCTGGCGCTGCTTCTCTGTGGCTCCCCCCAGAGCGATGGGGTTTCTTTCTCTGGGAACGGCTCCTTCTCTTTCAGTGTACAGAGTCCTCCCCACCCACTCCTTATCTCCTTTCAGAGGCTCCCATTCTCATCCGCCCCCCCTTTGTGGCTCCCCTGATCTGCTCAGGGCCCCCCTGCTCCCATCCTGCTCTCCCCCGGCCCCTCCATATGAGGAAGAGCCCTGCAGCAGAATTGGACCTCTGGCCAGCACCCTCCTGCCCACCCTGACCTGCCAGGAGCCTCTGCCCACAAGCAGAGCCCAAAGGCCCGATCCTGCCTTGGCTGCTGGGCTGTTGGAGGTGGCAGGAATCGCCCCACCAGGACCAGCAGCCATGGGGAGCCCTTTCCCCCTCTGTGCCTTTGCCTCATCCCCACTTGCGCCTTCTGGTCGCAGATTCTGGACGCCTCTCCTGGGATGGGCTCCAGAGCTCTGCTTTGCTGGCTGACTCTTCCTCCTGAGGAGTCCTTTCCTGGCCCTGGATTTGTCCGCTGCTGCCTTGCAGGATGAGAAGCCAAAGCCTTGACTCAGGCCTGCATTCTTGGGTGACACCTTAGGCAGCGTGGAGCTGGCTCCCCTCTGCAGCTGCCTGTCAGCAAGGACGTGTTTTTTCCTGTTTGGGGGACTTGCCTGGCCGCCAGCCCCCCCCCCCCGCTGTCTCTCGCAAGATCCTCTCTGCTTCACCTTGCAGCATCTGCAGGCGAAGCTTCAAGGCATGGGGGGGGGGGGAGCGTGCCTGGCATTTCTCCCTGCGCATCTTCCATCTCTGCTGGGGCCCTGAGAGCAGGAGGGCTGGCCTTGGGACTCAGAGCAGCGATCCTAGCATTGAGCAGGCTGGTCTTTTGAGCAGCCCAGCCCCTCACAGCGTTCCCTCTGGGGCATCTTGTCAAGGGGCCTCTGGTAGCTCACAACTCAGGGGGGCAGTTGGGAGACCATCTGCCTGGCACTCCCCCCCCCCCCCCCACATTTAGCTGCTGCCTGGCACCCCCTTGGGCTGCCTCCCCCCTGGACCTTCCTGTCTTGAGATTCTGGGTTGTCTGAGCATGGGCACTGACACCCGTGGGCATGACTGGGGAGGCACCAACTCCCCTCTGCCTCCCGGGATCCGCACGACCTTTGACACGGCAGCCCCAGGCCTCTCCCCTCTGCCTTGTGTGTGTCAGAAGGCGACTTATTTGTAGATGCAAGACGCTCAGGTGGCCGCGAAGGAAGAGCTTCAGGCGCCAGGCAGGGATTAGCAGAAGGAGCCTGGGAGAACCGTTGGGCAAACGCACAGCTTAAACTAATGCCAGTTGGAAGTGCTAGTTGCAAACAGAGCCTCTGTGCCCGGAGGGTGCTCTACCTGCCAGGAGCAGGTGTTGGCAGCCAAATAGCCAGGGTTGGATTCTGAGCTCCCCAGGAGAGGCTGCTGTGTGAAGCTGGACAGGGCTGGCCTGGATGGGCCTTGGGCAGGGATGATGGATATGCAGGCGCCTGGATTTTGGCTGCTGCCTCTTTCCTTGTGGCTTCCCTCCTCCCTTCTTTTCCACAGTCTGGCTGACCCAAACATCTGCCAGGAGAGGGCGAAGGGGCTTTGGCAAGGCCCCCCTGGGAGAAGCTGGAGAGAGATCCCAGGGGCTCTTTCCATTGTCCTCATCTGGGAGAGGGCAAAGACCCTTGGAGGTACAAGCCCTGCCTGGCCAGAGGGTCTTCATGCAGCGGGGGGCCCTGGCTCTGGATTTACCAAATTGGGTGGGTGGGGCAGCAGCCTCCCAGGCCCACATGCCACCTCCCTCCTCTTGTGAAAGGCTGGTTTTCCTGCTGGCTCTTGACACGGATCCCATCCCTCCGGAGGCGGCATGTGCTGAGTAATGCCCCTAACTGGAGGCAGCTGGAAGAGGCATTCTGCGCTGGCTGTGGGATACACACACGGCCTCTCTCTGGGCTTGGGCAGCCCGGCTGGCAGACTTCCTGGGCAAAAGGGCAGATCCGCTTGCTGGCCCAGACTCCCCATTGGCCACAGAGCCTGGGCAAGTGTGGGGAGAAGGTCGGGGCGGCAGGAGGTCTGTGCAGAGGGCCTGGGATGGTGCTGCTTCTCGTCGTTTCCTTGGTGGAAGGGGGGCTGGTGGCACGCATGGGTGGGGTGTTGGTGCCTTTGTGCCACACGTGCCGCCCTCTGCCAGGGTGCTTCTGACATTCCTTGGCCTGCGGGGGGGGGGCAAACCCTTCCCTTTGCCCGATGGGCTCGGTCAGCCAATGGGGAGCCTGGGCCTCTGCAGCCGCTGCATTGCTGAGTTGCTCAAGAATGCAGGCCTGGAATGTTTCTGTGGAGCGGGGGGGGGGGGCTCCTCCATCCGCCTCCTCCTCCTCCTTCTGCTGCTGGCGCTCTGCCTCCCCTCCACCCTGGGGCCAGTGCAGAGCGGGCGCTGGCCCCCAGGAGCAGCCCCAGCCTGGCTGGGGCCCCTGCAACACTCCTGCTGCCTTTCTCGTGCTTCCGCTGCCACTTCAAAATCAGTTCCCTTTGCTCTCCCTTCTTGCAAAATCCCACCCCTCGCCCACTCCCTGTGCCTGCAGCGCTGTGGTGAGGCTGGAGCCTGCCTGCTGACTCCCATCCGCTGCCTTCCGGGGGCAACTGGCCTCCCAGAATGGCTAGCCAGTTCTAGGTCCAAAAACCCCACAGTTAGCACAGCAGCAGACGGAAAGCGGAAGCCACAAAAGGAGCCTCTGGCAAACTCTTTCTGAGTCCGTCTCCTTGATGAAAAGGAAGAGACAGAGGAGGAGGTGGAAGGAAGAGGAGCCCTTCATTTTCTTTGACCCATAGCTGGCATGTGTGGGGAGCGGGAGCCACCTTGGGGGCTTGCATCCCCTGCCTGGACACCCTCTGTGGGTGCTCCCACAGTCTCCCAACCACATGAGGCAAGCATGGCACCCAGTTCTGAAGGACCCTTTCCTTCCTGGAGACTCCCTCTGTGCTCCTGCCTTGTCCCAGGGCCACGGCAGGCCGGACTGAGCCTCCGGGGTCACTGGCAGGACCTTTTCCTGCCCCTGAGCTCAGTTCCTGGCAGAGGATGAGAGCCTTGCAGGGGGCAGGGAGGATCTGGCCCAGGGTGGAAGAGGCTCAGGCCAGGGGAGAGCCAGGCTGGTCGCTGGTCTCGGGTCAGGAAATGGGCTGGAGGAGATAGGAGGAAGGAGGCGGAGGGGGTGAGGAGCTCAGAGCAGCAGCAGCAGCAGCAGGAGGAGCTGTGTGCCCAGGCAGGCAGAGGCAGGCAGAATCCTGGCTGCAGAAACTGCTCAGAGCGGAGCCCGGGGGCAGCAGGAGGGCCACTGCTTGAGGGCCCTGGGAGGCCCGTTTGCTCGGAAGCTGCTTCTTTCCAGTGGTGGAGCACAGCTGGCCAAGACCTGCACAGCCAAGTGAGACACTTTGGGCCTGGGGGGGGGGCTTGTGCTGTTCAGAATTGGGTGCTCACAAGCTGGTTCACAGCCCAGTGAGGCATGGTGCCACGGGGCAAGCAGGTGAACCCAAAGCAGGCCCCCAAAGGCCTCTGGGACAGGGCCCCTGCCAGGCTGGGAGTCCTCTCTGTACACAACTTCGGCCAGTGCATGAGGGAGAGGTGCCCGCCCTCCTGGCCTGGCAGGGGCCCCTCTGGTGCTTGGAGCAGCTTCCTAGGAGAGGGCAAGATGAACCTCCCTGGGTTCAGGCACTGGGACACCACAGGGGAGCTGAGCTGGGCAGGCCAGGGGGATCTGGGATCCGCAGCCCCTTCCCCAAACCCAGAGGGTCCCTGTCCTGGTAGGAGCCAGCCAACCCCCCAGACAGTTGGCTTCCCTTGCCAGGCTGCAGCTGCCCACATCCTGCGGTTCTTCAGGTGCTCAGCTGGGCTGGTGGAGATCAGGTGGGCAGAAGGGTTGGTTTAACCCCACCCAGGAGGGAGCTGGGGTGGATTCCTGACCAGGAGACCTTTGTCTAGACAGCTGAGTCTAAGGCAAGGCTCGCCCACCTTCCTGTCCCCCACCTGCAAGCCACAGGTGGGCATCACACACACAAACACCGCCACAAAAGGCACACCACACCCTGTTCTGTTGGCTAGGAATACAGCATGCTTCTTTCCTGCTTAATTTCCGCAAAGGGGGGCACATTGTAGTCACCAGGGAAGGTCTCTGGGCACCAGCACCCACGTAGTTGCCATGTGGGTGACCCCTGGTCTAAGGTGCAGCAGGCAGTTCAGGCAGTGGGTCCAGTTGCGACAGAGCGAAGGTGTCCTGCCAGCAGGTTGGGCGACTGACGTCTCCACCATCTGACCGGCAGGCAGCAGCGTGGAGATGCCTGGTCACTGTTTTATTCTGATCCTTTTATTTGATGTTTTAATGTGTTGCAAACCTATAGTAATAAATCTCTCTGGGGGAAAAGGCAACTAGACAGCTGTGGTGACCGTAACTGAGGATGAAGGGGTCATTTGAGCTTCTGTCTTTGCATTTAACCCTGCCTTCAGGTGCCCCTTGGCTCACGGGGCCAAGATTTGGTGCCCTTGAGGGCCCTGGAAGGCAGCCAGCAAGGAGGGGCCCTGGGGTCCCTGGTCAATGCCCCTCGAGTGGAAGAGGACCTCCTGTTCAGATGAGCCTTTGGCAAGAGGGGACCCAGCCTCGGGGGTCCCTGGAAGAAGTGTCGGGGGGAGTTTGCCAGGATCCTTGTGGGCTGCCTGCCTCCTCCATTCCCCAGGCTCCTCGCCCCGTTGGCTCCTCTCAGCCTCTGTGGCGGAGGCACCAGTGCTTCTGGCAGCCAGTTGCCGGAAACGGCGACAGGGAGAGGGCTCTGGTGCCCGAGTCCTGCCTGCAGGTTCCCCCCAAAGGCACCTGGCTGGCCGCCATGAGAACAGGAGCTGGACTCAGTGCCCCCACTGGCCGATCTTGCAGGCTCTTCTTCCAGTGAAGCCTGGAGCCACATGCTTCCCTCCTGCGGTTTCTCCGTCATCCTCGCCAGCCACTTTTCCGTATCTCTGGCTCCTTTTTGCCGCAGGGTCTTATCAGCCAGGGCTCCTGGCAGGCTCCCTTCCTCTTGGACAGCAGGGCTGTCACTCCAGAGCGACTCGCTGTTCCTTCCTGCTCAGTCCTGGGGCCGCTGCCTCCCAGCTGCAGGGGCCACTTGCTCCCTCGCCTGCAGAGGCCCCCTGGCCCCCCCACAGCCCACATGGGGGGGGCTTTGCACCTGCCCTCTGGATCGCCACCACTCCTGCAGCCAGCCAGGCACTTGTAGTTGGGCAGTTTGCCCCGGATGACAACATTTCTGTCTCGCCAAGCTTTTTCTGCAGAATCAGTTCGATTTGGGGTTGGTCATTTGTTCTCCATTTTATTATTTTATAATTAGATGGTGCTTTAATGACTTGATTGTGCATTGTCCTTTTTCAAAATGAATTGGTAGTTTGTAAAAATCCATATTATTGCAGCATATACCCTTTAAGGGGTCTGAGCTGGAGGCGGGGGACCAGGACTTCGGGTTCCTGGACTAGGTGGGCACTGGCCAACCATCAAAATCCACCAGGCGCCTTTTGCACCTGGCTGTCAGCCGCTTGCGACCAAAGGAAGATGCCCGGGTGCCAGGATGGCGCCTGACACCCCCACCACCCGGAGGTGCCTGCCTGGGGATCCTCGGGTCTGGACTATTTCACACACAAGCAACACATCCTCATAGCAGCCTTAGAAACTGGGATACACAGGCTAGGAGCCGTATGGCTCCTGGGATTTGGATTGCAGGCACCAAAACAGAATGTTTAATCATTTACATATTTAAAGACAGATGCAACAATCTATCTTTCTTTCTTTCTTTCTTTCTTTCTTTCTTTCTTCTAGGTGAATCAGGGAGTCTGCAGGATAGCAGCTGATTCGCCCGGCAGCGCAGCAGCAGCAAAAAACAAAGACTTTCTTTTATTCCCCTGCTCCCCTGCAGACCCCTTGAATCACCCATCCAGGTGCAAAAAAGGGACCCTGCGGATCATGCATGCAGGAGTGTGCAGCTGCCCCATGCAGCAATCAAACCTGCAACTTTGGTGTTATCAGGACCACGCTGTAACCCCCTGAGCTACCCCGGCTCTGCATATCCTGTAGAATTCTATCCATTGTGTTTTATCTGCACAACCAGAATGAATTTCAGGAACCAAAAAGCTGACTTTTGAGCCACCTGGCTCAAAAATGGCAACTAGACCTTCCGTTTTGGCAACTGTAACCCTGGTTTAAGGAGCCATTTGGCGCCTAGCTTATATATCTTGAGTTTCTAACACTGCACAAAATTGAGGAGGGCCTTGGTTGGAGCTAGAACTGCCCTGTTTCCTGGAACTGCTACCCTTCCTTCCTTCCTTCCTTCCTTCCTTCCTTCCTTCCTTCCGTTCAGGGTGACTTGTGTTGGGGACCCAGGTAGCTTGTGTTGGGTCCAGCTCCATCTTGCACTTTTGCCAAACCGCCTTTATCATCAAGGGAAACCCAGCATTGCTCAGCACCTGAAGGGGTCCCTGCAAACATTCTACCCACTCCCATCCCGCACTGGAGGTTCTTCGCTTGCCTTGGCCTGGTGGCCTGACCAATTGCAGCCAGGGGCCTGCGTGGTGGCGCTCGCACCCCTGGTGGGCAAACTTTTGCGATTGGTGCGATTGTTGTGAAAATCTGCCCACTGATCGCGCAAATTAGCCTAGTGATCAGCCTGGCACCCCCCAGCAGGCGGCGCTCGCATCCCTGGCAAGTTTTATGTGATCGGTGGTCGGATTTCCACGATCAGCAGGCGGCGCTGCCTGGCTGGCAGTGCTCGCAATCCTGGCTGCGACAGCCAGGGGTGCAAGCACTGCCCACCGAGCAGCCGGGGGTGCCAGCGCCACCCACCAATTGTGATAATCCGACCACTGATCGTGCAAATACACCTGGCGGCATAGGGATGGCATGGGGCGACACAGCACAGGGACAGCACTGGATGCCGAGTGCCCCATCCCACCCCTATGGGCACTGCACCCCACCCCTATGGGCAGTTTGCCCTGCCCCTGGGCACGCCACCGCAGGTGCCCGAGAGGCTTCCTCCGTCGCTGCCTTCACTGGACCTCAGGCTCAGCTGTAAAAAGACAAGTGGGATTCTACCTTGCCTAGCCCTTGTGGGGGGAAGAGTGGATGCCCACCCAAGTGAGTGGCCTTGGAGCCATTGAATGGCCAAGCTGGAAGGAACCCCTGTCAGTTGACTAACCTTTTCTTCAGCGAGTGCTTCCTGGCTGAAGGGACCTGTGGCCTCTCCGGGGGTCTTGCTCACCAGCGGCTGTGGCCCCTCTTTGCCCCGCAGGTGAAGCAGGAGCGGGGACCCCCCAGCCGCCACCATGGTTGCCTTATCCCTCAAGATCAGCATTGGCAACGTGGTGAAGACGATGCAGTTTGAGCCGTCCACCATGGTGTACGACGCCTGCCGCATGATCCGGGAGCGAGTTCCGGAGGCGCAGATGGGCCAGCGTAAGTCGGAGGGGCAGGGGGGTTGGGTAGGCTGGAGCAGCTGATATGGGGGGGGGGCCTTGAGTGTCTTCTCAGCTGCATCTCTCCACGTCAGGCAAGAGAGGGGGGCCTGCCCTTCTGATGAAGAAAGGCGGGGAGTGGGGGGCATCTGCAGAGGCCCAAGCACAGGGGGGCCGGGCGGGCTGGGCCTCCCCAAAGCCCTGCCTGGACCACTGGGCCTGCCCTTTGGCCTGCCCTGGGAGAGTCTTTCCTGCTCTTTTCCAGCCACCGACTTTGGCCTCTTCCTGTCGGACGAAGATCCCAAGAAGGGCATCTGGCTGGAAGCTGGGAAGGCCCTGGACTACTACATGCTCCGCAATGGGGTGCGTCCCCCCTCCTTCCTTCCCCGCCTGGGTTGTCCCCTGGCCGCCCCCTCCCTTGCCAGGCGGGCGTCTCCTCCTTTGATTGGCCCCCTCTTTCCCCTCCCCTGCCCCCCAATTTCTCTCCTCTGGCCCTCTCTGATGCCCCCCCCCCGCAACGTTCCAGGACACCTTGGAGTACAAGAAGAAGCAGAGGCCCCTGAAGATCCGCATGCTGGACGGGACAGTCAAAACGGTCATGGTGGACGACTCCAAGACGGTCACAGACATACTCATGACCATTTGCGCCAGAATCGGTGAGTGGGGGGGGGGGCTTGATCCAGGGAGGGAGGGAGAGAGAAGGCCTCTCTGCCCCCAACACTTGTCTTGCTCTGCAGAAGGCAAGAGGGAGGCCCTTCTCTGGGAATGTTTCCCAGTCTGGTGGGACTGACCTCTCTTCCCCCCACCCACACTCTTGACCCGGGGGTCTCCCCGCCTGGCAGGCATCACAAACTACGACGAGTACTCCCTGGTGCGGGAAATTGTGGAGGAGAAGAAGGAGGAGCAGACGGGGACCCTCAAGAAGGACAAGACGCTCCTGCGAGATGAGAAGAAGATGGAGAAGCTCAAGCAGAAACTCCACACGGACGATGAGTGTAAGTCGGTGGGATGGGGGGACGACCCACGAGGTTCCAGGAGCAGCGGGGCTGGCTGGATGCTCCACAAAGAGTGGGGGCTCTCCTTCCCCCTGCCTCCCCTCCCAATCTTCTCTGCGCCCCCACAGTGAACTGGCTGGACCACGGGCGCACCCTCCGAGAGCAGGGCATCGATGACAGCGAGACCCTCCTCCTGCGACGGAAGTTCTTCTACTCGGACCAAAACGTGGATTCGCGGGATCCTGTGCAACTCAACCTGCTCTATGTGCAGGTACTGTTCCCGTCACACAACCCTGCAAGTCTTGGGCATTATCCTAACCCCAGTTTACCTGTGAAACCCCCTCACCCCACATGCGGCCGCTCAGGGGGACGGGCCCCGCCATAGATGCCACATAAGCCCCACTTTCTGCCTTTGTAAGCATTTGATCGTTAAGTGTGGCAGCACCTGCCCTCTGGAACTCCCTGCCTCTTGATATCAAGCAGGTGCCTTTGCTTTGCACATATTTGCGCTTGCTAAAAACATTCTTGTGTAGACACCCCCCCCCCAGATGCTTAGAAAGTAGAAGTGGAGTTCTAAACTGTTTTTGTATTTTTATTTTATACACTGAAATGTATACACTGAAAAGTAAAGTATTGCACTTGGGCAAAAAAAATGAGAGGCACAAATACAAGATGGGTGACACCTGGCTTGAGAGCAGTACATGTGAAAAGGATCTAGGAGTCTTGGTTGACCACAAACTTGACATGAGCCAACAGTGTGACGCGGCAGCTAAAAAGGCCAATGCAATTCTGGGCCTCATCAATAGGAGTATAGCATCTAGATCAAGGGAAGTAATAGTGCCACTGTATTCTGCTCTGGTCAGACCTCACCTGGAGTACTGTGTCCAGTTCTGGGCACCACAATTCAAGAAGGACACTGACAAACTGGAACGTGTCCAGAGGAGGGCAACCAAAATGGTCAAAGGCCTGGAAATGATGCCTTATGAGGAACGGCTAAGGGAGCTGGGCATGTTTAGCCTGGAGAAGAGGAGGTTAAGGGGTGATATGATAGCCATGTTCAAATATATAAAAGGATGTCATATAGAGGAGGGAGAAAGGTTGTTTTCTGCTGCTCCAGAGAAGCGGACACGGAGCAATGGATCCAAACAACAAGAAAGAAGATTCCACCTAAACATTAGGAAGAACTTCCTGACAGTAAGAGCTGTTGGACAGTGGAATTTGCTGCCAAGGAGTGTGGTGGAGTCTCCTCCTTTGGAGGTCTTTAAGCAGAGGCTTGACAACCATATGTCAGGAGGGCTCTGATGGTGTTTCCTGCTTGGCAGGGGGTTGGACTCGATGGCCCTTGGGGTCTCTTCCAACTCTATGATTCTATGATTCTATTTTCTGTAAGCTTTGAACTCAATTTTAATGTTTTCTCTTTTTATTAACTGCTTTGAGGTTGCTGGGGTTTTTGTTTTTCTTTTTTACAATCAAGCAGTGTATAAAATTTGTGAAATAAAATAAATAACCCCCAAGGTACCCCTGGCAGGTGCCATGAAGGTTGGGTTGGTGGAGTGGGCAGCAGGTCTCTCCTTCCCCCCCCCAGCCCAAAATCCTTGTGTAGAGGGTGGGAGGGATGGGCCCATGAAGGAGATAGGAATGAACTGCGAATTAATTCAGGAGAATGACTTCCCTGTGCCCCGCCCCCTTCTTCAGGCCCGTGACGACATCCTGAACGGCTCCCACCCCGTCTCCTTCGACAAGGCCTGTGAGTTTGCGGGATTCCAGTGCCAGATCCAGTTTGGACCCCACAATGAGCAGAAGCACAAGGCGGGATTCTTAGAGTGAGTGCCCGCTTGGCGTGGGCTTCGCAGCGGAGCGCCAGGGGAAACTGGGTCACAGGGTGCCGCGCAGAAGCGAGTGGCCTTCCCTTCCTGGGGGGTTTTCAAGCCGAGGTTGGGCAGCCGTCCGCCAGGAGTTCTTCACTGCACTTCCCTTATTTGGGCAAGGCCTCCTTGCGCTGGGCAGGACTGCCCCCCCCCCCCAAGGGATGAGTTTGGGTTGGGCAGCAAAGGTTTGGGCTTCTTCCTTGCCCTCCCTCCCCTCATGCCCCCTCCTCTCCTCCCCCTTTTCCAGCCTCAAGGACTTTCTGCCCAAGGAGTACATCAAGCAGAAAGGCGAGCGCAAGATTTTCATGGTGAGTGGAAGCGGGGGGGGGGGACTGGCTGCAACCAGGGACCCCTTGGACCTCCAGGGGAAGGGGGCTCACAGGGGACACGCCTCCCCCTCCACCGATAAGTGGGCTTGGGTGTGGGGCACACCTGGCAAAATATCTGCTTTTGACAGGATCTGCTGCCCATTGCCCAGAGGACCCCCTGTGGGGACCTGGGACGCCTCTGCTGTGTGGGGCGGCTCTGGCGGGAGAGGGGGGCCCTTTCCCTGGGGGTGGGAGGAGCAGAAGAGTGACCCCCCCTTTGTTCTGCCCTCAGGCCCACAAGAACTGCGGCAACATGAGCGAGATTGAGGCGAAGGTTCGCTATGTGAAGCTGGCCCGATCCCTCAAGACCTACGGGGTCTCCTTCTTCCTGGTCAAGGTGAGGGGGGCCCTGCCCCATCTCTCTGCCCTATCGGGGAGCCCCCTGCCTCCATCTGAGGTGGGGCTGTTTCACCCTTGGCTCTTCTACGCCTCGCAGGGGGGCGGGGGGGCCTCTCCTGCATGTTCGTCCTTTGAGGTGAGCCCGGTGGCTCTAGGGTGGCTGGTGCCCCCTTGGTGCAGGGGGAGCTGAGGGCTCCCCTTGGGCCTGACCCACGTGTCCCCCCCCCCTGCAGGAGAAGATGAAGGGCAAGAACAAACTGGTCCCCCGCCTGCTGGGCATCACCAAGGAATGTGTCATGCGGGTGGACGAGAAGACCAAGGAGGTCATCCAGGAGTGGAACCTCACCAACATCAAGCGCTGGGCCGCCTCCCCCAAGAGCTTCACGCTGGTAGGCCTTCCTCCTCCTTCCTCTTCCTCCCCCCGCCATCTCCAACTCTCTTTGCCCCGTCCCCGGGTGTCCTTTGGAAGAAGCGCAGCGGCAGAAGGGGGGGCTGCCTGGGGCCGTGTCCTGCAAGCAGAGGGCGGGCAGGGGGGAGGGCTGAGCAACAGCCGGTTTTCAACATCGTGCTGCATCCCCAGCTGAACATCGCAATAGACAATGTCTGGAATGAGGACGGAGCTGTGCAGGGCCTTCTCGGTGGTGGCGCCCTCCCTGTGGGACACCCTCCCTTCGGATGTCAAGGAGATAAAGAATTGCACAACTTTTAGGAGACATCTGAAGGCAGCCCTGTATCGGGAGGCTTTTAATGCTTGATGTTTTTATTATGTTTCATCATCATCATCGTTTTATTTGCCACCTTTCCATAGTTAAAACAATGCTCAAGGCGGCTTACAACATGACAAGATTTACGTAATTACCAACATAACCAAAGTCATAAACAATAAATAAAACACATCAAAAGGTACACAACCAAGTGGAAAAACAATTTCCACATAAATCATAAAATCTAAAACTCAGAATACAGCATTAATATTGTTACTGGAAAAATCTAGGTGTGGGGCTGCTCAGTCCCCCAGCTGGTCGGGCAGAGACCGCGGGTCCCCGTGGAATAAAAGAAGGAGTCCAGCCACCAACTGGAGCAAATAGCTGTAGATCAAAGTTTATTGCACAACAGGTTCAAAGAGGAATTTTGAACCCCGAGGATGGGGAGACGAGGACTTTTAAAACTTCACACCATATGCCAGAGTACAGTTCACACAGCATCATTGCTCCATCACTGACATATCACAAAGGGGAGGGGTAGACAGGGGTTACACTAGTTTAACCTTGGCAAACATGTCCAGATGAGTCCTTGGTACAAGATTAGCCTAAGCAGACATGGCAGGGCAAGACTCAGGTATAGGATTAGCATAGGAAACACCTCTGAAGTCCCACCACCCAAAGTACAAGAGAACTTCCTTTGCATGTCTGGCCCCTTGGCAAGTCTGGGGATGAGATTAGGCTTTCCTTGGCCAACAATCAGCTCCGCAATTGTCACCTCTGGGAATTCCTGGAGTCCTTTTTCAAGGGGGAAATAGCTTTGGGATGGAGGAAGCTGGCAAAGGAGTTGGTTTTATATGATTGTTAAAGCTAGGTAACTTCCCTGAGCTGTCAAGTTGAAAGGATACATTCAGGCATAATATTTGGAACATCTAACAATTTTAAAGATGTGCCCCCACCCCCATAATTTCTGCAACAATATCAATCACAATTTAAAATGACATGGGGGGGGGAATAAAAGCAATTTAAAAAGAAAACAGAAACTAAAATGGAGGCCTCTCTGCCCAGCAGCCGTGGCAGCAGCAGTCCTTTATGGAGCCAGCCAGGCCCCGTCCCCAGCCAGGGGGGAGGAGCAGGGCTCCCAGCAGCTCACACTCTGTTTTTAGATATTCTGTAAGCTACCCAGAGTGGCTGGGGAAACCTAGTCAGACGAGTGGGGTATCATCATCTGGCTTCACAGTTTTCCCCACCTTGTGGCTGCCCTACAGTGGCCAGGGGAGAGAGAGAGAGAGAGAGAGAGAGAGAGAGAGAGAGAGAGAGACTTTTTCCTTTCCTCTTGCAGGACTTTGGGGATTACCAGGACGGCTACTACTCTGTCCAGACGACGGAGGGGGAGCAGATTGCCCAGCTCATTGCCGGCTACATTGACATCATCCTGAAGAAGGTGAGGCTGTGGGGAGGCAGGGAGAGGGGCGCCCACCTCAGGCGTGGCATCTGCCTGGGCATGCGGGAGGACAAGGCCGTGCTGGCGCTGCAGGGCGCTGGCCGAGGGGAAGGATGACCCCCACCAGGAGGGTGGGCTGCCTTGCCCTGGTGGTGCCGGGCAGCTCTTCCGCCCCTTGTGCCCCATGGCCGCCTTTGTCTGTGGGTGGCGGAGTCATTGCCTGCCCCCTTCTCTGCCCTGCAGAAAAAGAGCAAAGACCACTTTGGCTTGGAGGGGGACGAGGAATCGACCATGCTGGAGGAGTCCGTCTCCCCCAAAAAGTAAGTCTGGAGGGAGAGGAGGGCTTTGGGGGTGGGGGGGCTGCCGCTGCCCGGAGTGGGGGTGCTTCTTCTCTCCTCCCTCCCTCCGCTTGCCTCGCAGGTCCACCGTCCTCCAGCAGCAGTTCAACCAGGTCAACAAGGCTGAGACGGGCTCCCTGGCCCTGCCGGGCATCATCCGCCTGGGCGCCGGCGGGCCGGAGAACTTCCAGATTGGCACCATGCCCCAGGCCCAGCAGCAGATCACCAGCGGGCAGATGCACCGCGGGCACATGCCCCCCCTGGTAAGGAGCCCTTCCCTCTCCCCTCCTCTCCCACGGGGGCCACCAAGCCCTTTCTTTGCACAAGAAGCACAAAGAGCACCGAGTGGCTGTCTGTCTGGGGTGCTTTAGTTCCTGCCTTGCAGGGGGTTGGGCTAGATGACCGCAAGGGGTCCCGTCACAGAGTCCTCTTCCCTCTGGGCCTGTTTGCACCCGTGGCTGCTGCTAGGGAGTGGTCAGGGCCGGATTGACGTAGAAGCTAAACAAGCTCTAGCTTAGGGCCCCACTCTCTTGGGGGGGGGGCAAAAAAATTAAAGGAAAAAAACAACTGGATGTCCATTTCCAAAATATAAGATAAAAAACAAATGAAATAAAACCTACATACCGTTTTTTTGTGTTGTGTAGGCTCCTAGGATGTAAGTCATGGGCCCCGCCTGCTCCCTCAAATATCATTTCATTTGCTCCTTTCTATAGATAGGAGGCCTACATTCTGATATTTATAATTATTAGTAGTTTGCATCATATACAGTATTTACACCTATTATTTTTTCATATTATAGCAAGTTCCTAGAGACTAGATTTTGAGTCTTTGTAAATTGTGTTTCAAAAGGAACTTTTGTTGTTGCCAAATGCCAGTGTGTTTGCATTGTTAAGTTTGTTATGAATAAAAAGTCATTTTTAGTTAGAGCTTAAAAATTATTTCACTATTATACTTCTTTTTAATTCTATTTCACTATTAATATACACCTTTTAATTGTATTTCAATTCAACAATTACTTGGATAAAACACATATTTTGTTATGTGCAAATGGCTTGAGATACCTGTTGGGTCCATAAATGACAGCGACAATTTGTTGTTGACAAAGGAGAGCTGGACATAGAAAGGAGCCTGTTACCTTCAGGAGCTAAGGGCCCTAGGAGTGGTGCTTATGTAGCCCCACCCACATTGCAGCCCACGGGTGCCCCCCCACCCAGGGGCTCTCTGCTTGCCCCCCTCCTTTCAGGGGCCCTTGGGCTCCAGGAGAGGGCCAGGCTGTGCCCCCTTCTTCTTCTTCTCCTCCTCCTCCTCCTTGCAGACCTCGGCCCAGCAGGCCTTGACGGGCACCATCCTCTCCAGCATGCAGGCGGTCCATGCTGCCCAGTCCAACCTGGAGGACTTTGACACGCTGCCCCCCATGGGGCAGGATGCGGTGAGTGGGGCTGGCCAAGGGAAGGGGCCCTTGGGGGCGACTGCGTACCCTCTGGGGGGGAGCCTCCCATGTGGAGTCCTGGAATAACGGCCCCCTTTCCTCCCCCCCCCCGCAGGCCTCCAAAGCCTGGCGCAAGAACAAGATGGACGAGTCGAAGCACGAGATCCACTCCCAGGTGGACGCCATCACGGCCGGCACGGCTTCCGTGGTCAACCTGACAGCGGGCGACCCGGCCGAGACGGACTACACGGCCGTGGGCTGCGCCGTCACCACCATCTCCTCCAACCTGACGGAGATGTCCAAGGGGGTCAAGCTGCTGGCCGCCCTCATGGAGGACGAGGGGGGCAACGGCAGGCAGCTCCTGCAGGCGGCCAAGAACCTGGCGGGGGCCGTCTCTGAGCTGCTGAAGACCGCGCAGCCCTCCAGCGCAGAGGTGAGCCTGGCCGCTTGGCTCCAGGGAAAAGCTCCTCTGCAGTGCAATTCCTGCCTTGCAGGGCTTGGATGAGGCAACCCTTTGGGTCCCCTCCCACTCCGCAGGCCTGTGATTTTATACTTGTATTACGCAATCTCATTTTTTTAAAAAAAGATCAGAGTGGTTTAAAAACACACCGTATTTTTCCGCATATAAGACAAGGTTATTTTGTTTCAAAATTATGCTTAAAATTTGGGGTCGTCATACACAGAGAGTGGAGAGGTGGGACGGGCAGTTGGTGGCTGCCGCGAGCAGTAGATTGTCAGCAGAATTTTTGCGTGGGATTGGTGGTTGCGGCAAGGTCCGCTGGCTATTGGCTGCTGCTGCAGCAGTTGTGCAAGCAATTGGCACTTGCTTTCAGCGAGCGTGCATTTGATTGATGGCTCTATCAATGTGTGTGCGATTGGCTGTGGCAGTCCTGCAGGTGAGCAATTTTTGGCAACCCCCCCTAAAAAAAGCTCATCAAGTCTGGGCAATCTTCCCTCATTTTCTCAATTTGGAGGCGTGTTATACATGAAAAAATACGGTTTGTTGTTGTTTGGTTGTGTCCGACTCTTTGTGACTCCATATATGCACATTAAAATCACAGCAATATTTAAAACCGCAGCTCAGTTAACTTCTACAGAAAACATTTTTTGCAAATGTCTTTAGAAGCCTGGCAGCGCTGAAAGGTTCTCAGCCACCATGTCAGGGTTAATGTGCTGGAGACCCCCTTGAGAGGCCGCCTTGACCCTCCTACACCCAGGAGAGCCCTGCGCTCTGCAGGGGGTTGGACTAGATGACCCTGGGGTCCCGTCAAACTCTATGATGCAGTGATTCTCCACCGAGCCTCCATGGACCCCAGAAACCTCCACATTAACTCTGAGCGGGGCCTTCCGTGTGGCTGCCCCTAGTCTGAGGGACAGCGTTCCTCTAGAGAGGCAACAGGCACCCAACTCTGCCCACTTTCTGGAAGCAACGGGAGCCCTTTGTTCTGTGACAGCCATTCCCAGCTGGACAAAGGGGACTTTACCACGAGGGTCTGCCTGTTTGAGTTTAGGTCTTGTGGGTTGCCTTCAGGGGCTGCCCCTAACCGCTAGCCCTTTCCTCCTCCAGCCGCGGCAGAACCTTTTGCAAGCTGCAGGCGCCGTGGGGCAGACGAGTGGGGAGCTGCTGCAGCAGATTGGGGAGAGCGACGCCGACCCCCATTTCCAGGTGAGTGGCAAGCGGGAGTCCTCTGGGGCACACCTGGCGGGGGACAGCCTGGCGCAGGCCGCCTGCCCTCTGGCACAGGATGGGCAGTGGGGGTGGCGCTTGGGCCCAGTAACCTCTCTTGTCTTGTGGATTCGTGTGCAGATGGTGGAGAGCCGGCGCCCTCGGACCCTGTCCGCCCCTGACCCCAAGACGGTAAAGGGCCTGAGCCCAGCAGGGGCTGTGCTCTCTGGGGCAGAGCCCTCCTCTGCGCTGCTGCCAATCAGTGGGGCTCGCTGGCCAAGGGGCTTGGGGCAAGCTCTTGCTCTCGCTGGCGCATGCTCGGCTCCCCCTGTTGCAGGAGCCTTGGCCCCTCCAGTTGGTGGGATGGCTCTGACCCACAAGCCAGGAAGCCCCCAAGATCACCGGCCAGAGGGGCCAAGATTTGGCAGGACCCCCAGGAGGCTGCCTGTGGGACTCTTCGCCACATGGCATGGTAGCAAAGTCAGCAGGGACCTCTGTTGGTAGAGCAACTGGCGCTGCCAAATCTCCCCACAGATGCCAGGGAACCGTGCCAGCCTCCCGGCGCTGGGCCTGCATCAGTGCCCCATGTGGGGGTCTTGGCTGCTTTGGCAGCAGGGGAATCCGAGCATCTTCTCTCCCCGCTCCCGGTCCTTGCGGTGGGGGGCTGTGGGCGCTTCCTCTTGGTGACGGGTTTGGTGCGCGGTGCTCTCTGCGCCTGTGATTGAGGCCAGAGAGGGTGGCGGTTGGGGGGGGTCTTGGGGTGGGGGCTGAGTGCCGCAGGAGCACGGAGGGGTGAGGTTTGTGCTGGCAGAGGCGGAAGAAGGATGATCTCACCTGCGCCAGGAGAGCCTGGAAGGGCCCTCCTTGCCCAGCTCGGGTTTCCCTGCTGAATGTTTCATGAGCACAACCAGCCAATGCCGCCTCTTCCTCCCCCCGCCCCCCCGACAGGACATGCTGATGCAGCTGGCGAAGGCTGTGGCCAGTGCCGCTGCCGCCCTGGTCCTGAAGGCCAAGAACGTGGCCCAGAAGACGGAGGACTCAGTGCTGCAGACGCAGGTCATTGCTGCCGCCACGCAGTGCGCCCTCTCCACCTCCCAGCTGGTGGCTTGCACCAAGGTGAGCAGCAGACCCTGAGCACCCACCCCTGGCACCCTGGGGCAGCAGCTGGCCTTGGCCCCTTCCTCTTCCAGGAAACACATGCCTTGGCATCGGGGCACTGTTTGGGCTTCCGTTTGGAGAAGGAGCGCAAGCTGGCCCCTGCCATCTCCCCAAAGGGTGACTTCTGAGTCTTGTGGGAAGTGGGGCTGGTGGGGCTGGGGCAGGCTGGGCCAGTGCCCTGACTGCCCTGTGCCTTGCCCATTCCTCCTCCTCCTTGGCAGGTGGTGGCGCCCACCATCAGCTCGCCCGTCTGCCAGGAGCAGCTGGTGGAAGCTGGCAAGCTGGTGGCCAAGTCGGTGGAGAGCTGTGTGGACGCGTCTCAGGCGGCCACGGGCGACGAGCAGCTGCTGAAGCAGGTGGGGGTGGCGGCCACGGCCGTGACGCAGGCCCTCAACGACCTGCTGGAGCACATCAAGCAGCATGCCACGGGCGGGCAGCCCATCGGCCGCTACGACCAGGCCACTGACACCATCCTCAACGTCACGGAGAACATCTTCAGCTCCATGGGAGATGCGGGTGAGTGGGCCTTGGGGGGAGGGACCACTTGGGGATGGGATGGGTGAGGGTGTCTGAGGGTCCGTCTGTGGGGCTGGCCCTCACCTCTCCCCTCCTCCTCCCCAGGGGAAATGGTGCGTCAGGCCCGCATCCTGGCTCAAGCCACCTCCGACCTGGTGAACGCCATCAAGGCCGATGCCGAAGGGGAGACGGACCTGGAGAACTCGCGCAAACTGCTGAGTGCGGCCAAGATCCTGGCTGACGCCACGGCCAAGATGGTGGAGGCCGCCAAGGTGTGGCATCGGTGGAGGGACTGGGCGGATGGGGGGAAGCCTGCCTGGCAGGGGAGCGAGGTGGAGGGGTCAGAATTGGCTTCTGGCAGTGGGGGGGGGTGCAGGTGCTGTGCCCATGGAGAGCCTCCCCCGCCCTGGATTGGTCCCCCTTCTTTGGGAAGCAACAACTGAGTGCCACGTCTGTGCCCACAATGATGCCCTCCTTGCTGCATCCCATTTCAGGGAGGGGGTTGTCCACTTCCCCCGGGTGATGCCCTCTCATCCTGTCCTCATGCCCTCTGGTGCCAGCCACATACGTTTCCTGGGAGCTGCACCAGGCTAGAGCCGGCCGGTGCCCCTTGCCAGTGCCCCCCTGGGCGCCTGGTGGGAACCTCACTGGTGCCTCTTCGCCCGCTCCCTGCTCCTGGTCCCCGTGAGGTGGGGGTGGGTAGCCTGGTGGGGGCCATTCTGACCAGCCTCCCCTCCTGCTCCCCGCCCACCAGGGGGCTGCAGCCCACCCAGACAGCGAGGAGCAGCAGCAGCGCCTGCGGGAGGCGGCTGAGGGCCTGCGCATGGCCACCAACGCAGCCGCCCAGAACGCCATCAAGAAGAAGCTGGTGCACCGGCTGGAGGTTAGTGCTGCAAGTGACGTGTGTGTGTGTGCCCATGCCCGTCGCCTGCCATGGCCTGGCCGGCTGGGCAGAGCGAGGGGCCTTCCTGGCCTCACCCCGTCCCCGCTTTCTCTCTCCCCAGCATGCAGCCAAGCAAGCAGCGGCCGCCGCCACCCAAACCATCGCAGCCGCCCAGCATGCAGCCACCACCAACAAGAACCCGGCTGCCCACCAGCAGCTGGCGCAGAGCTGCAAGGTGAGAGGGAGGGAGGGAGGGAGGGAGGGAGAGAGGGGAGGGCTGGGCTTGCCCCCCCCCGGCTCCAGTGTGGGTGTCTGGCTGGGGGGGGGGTGAGAGGCCATTCCAACCTCTCATTGTTGCTGTTGGGACCATTGCTATTATTTAAATTTATATACCGCTCTTCATCCAAAGACCATAGGTCAGGTTGCAGCACAGAAACACACAGTGCGTAACACAATTATTTTAATAACAATACTGATAGCGATATCAATAACCGTAACATGACATTATGTTAGCCGTCATACATTCATTCATTTGACAGAGGAGACTGCTGCCAAGTAAATAAATAAAGGCAGCCACATTTAGGGAAGTTTTTAGCATTTGATGTTTTATTGCTTTTTTATTGTTGTTGTTGTTGTTAATATTCTGTTGGGAGCCGCCCAGAGTGAGTGGGGTATAAATATTATTATTATTGTTATTGTTATTGTTGTTGTTATTATTATTATTATTATTATTATTATTATTATTATTATTATGAATGAATGGCTGCTATCACATTGATCAGAAACACCAGCCACAAGTACTTCCTGCTATGGGCGCCTCTTGCTTCCCTTGGGTGTTGGGGGGCTCACCCCTTGAGCCCCAGATGCTCTCCTGGCCCCTCTGGGGCAAGAAGGACCCAGGACGCGGTTTGGATGGAGGCCCCCCAACCGTCTCTTTCTCCCGCCCTCCTCCAGGTGGTGGCGGAGCAGATCCCCATGCTGGTGCAGGGCGTCCGGGGGAGCCAGTCGCAGCCCGACAGCCCCAGCGCCCAGCTGGCTCTCATTGCTGCCAGCCAGAACTTCCTGCAGGTGAGGGGATGGGCAGCGGAGGGCGCCCGCGGGGCGAGGAGGCGGTTGTGTGGGCAACCCAGGGTGGGGGGCTCCTCAGGATTGGGGGCTCCTCATGGTCACCACTCTCCTTTCCCTCCCCCCGCTGCAGCCCGGCGGGAAGATGGTGGCCGCGGCCAAGGCCACAGTGCCCACCATCTCGGACCAGGCCTCCGCCATGCAGCTCAGCCAGTGCGCCAAGAACCTGGCAGCCGCCTTGGCCGAACTTCGCACGGCAGCACAGAAGGTAAGGAGGAGCAGCCGTCAAGCCCCCTGCCCTCTTCACAGCTGTGGCCCCTCCTCCTCCTCCTCCTCCTCCTCCTTCTCCTCCTCCTCCTCCTCCTCCTCCTTCTCCTTCTCCTTCTTCTCTTTCTTCTTCTCTTGCGTCTTGTGGCCATTGGTTCTCTGTGGGGTGAAGGGGACCTCCTCCCCACAGATCTTCTGCCAGTCTTCTATGCTAAAGCCCTCAGTGTGGGACGGTGGCAGGGGCTGGGGATGATGTGTGGCGCCCCCTGGGGGTGACACCCTCCTGTTCCACGGCAGGCACAAGAGGCCTGCGGCCCCCTGGAGATCGACTCGGCCCTCAGCTTGGTGCAGAGCCTGGAGCGGGACTTGCAGGAAGCCAAGACGGCGGCCAGAGAGGGCAAGCTGAAACCTCTTCCGGGAGAGACGGTGAGCAGAGGAGGGCGTGGGGGGTCAGAAGGCGTGGGGTGGGCACAGCAGGCACAAGGGGGAGGTGGGGGCACGGGGCCTGTTGACTCTGTGTGTCCTGCAGATGGAGAAGAGCGCCCAGGACCTGGGGAACAGCACCAAGGCCGTCAGCTCCGCCATCGCCCAGCTGCTGGGAGAGGTTGCCCAGGGCAACGAAAACTACACAGGTACTCCTCCGTGCCCCCCAAGCCCCCTCCCCACCAGCAGCCTCCATTGCTCCTCCCCCTAGCTGTGGCAGGCTCCCCCCTTGCTGTGCATACTTCAGGAGACACCCCTCTGTTCCTCATGGGTCTGGATTGGACCCATCCTCCTCCTCTTCCTCCTCACCCCCTCTTGGGGAGGGAGGGTCCTGGCCTGGGGGGCTGTCCTGGCCAGGGTTGGGCTGACGCTGCCGCCCTCTCCCCCTGCCTCCCCCAGGGATTGCTGCCCGCGATGTGGCCCATGCGCTGCGCTCCCTGAGCCAAGCTGCCCGCGGGGTGGCTGCCAACTCGGAGGAGCCGCAGGTCCAGGCCGCCATGCTGGAGTGCGCAGGCGACGTCATGGACAAGGCCGGCAACTTGATAGAGGAAGCCCGCAAGGCCGTGGCCAAGCCGGGAGACCCCGAGAGCCAGCAGCGCCTGGCGCAGGTGAGCCCTCGGCCTGGTGTGGGGGCCGTGGGTGGGGTGGGGGTAGTGGCCCTCCCCACTGAGCCGCTCTGCCCTCTCCCGGCAGGTGGCCAAGGCCGTCTCTCAGGCTCTCAACCGCTGCGTCAACTGCCTTCCTGGCCAACGGGATGTGGACGCCGCCATTCGCACGGTGGGCGAGGCCAGCAAGAGGCTCCTGGCTGACTCGGTGAGCCCCTTCCCTTCTCTCTCTGGCTTGGCGGGGGGCGGGGAGGGCATCCCCTCTGGGGGGTCTGGGCCCTCGAGGAGGCCTGTCTCCTGGCCCCTCAGCTCTGGGACCAGTTTAGCAGACTGAGGGGCCCTTGTACAACCCAGAGCAGCGTGTCTGCCCACCCTCCTCTGGGCTGCAGTTAGCCCTCCCCTTTTAAAATGGCCCAGGCACAACACACCCCGACAGTCGCACCGCGTCTTGCTCATGGCTCTAGGGCTGCCCCATTGACTGCCTCTGCATTCTAATAATAATTTATTATTTCTACCCGGCCCACCTGGCTGGGTTTCCCCAGCATTAGTGATCCTGCAGAGCAAAACCCCATCAGTTATGTAAAGCATTTCTGTCCTGCTCCTTGTTGTCAAAGCCATTCTGGGGCAGGATACAAATTGTAGAGTCCGAAGGGTCACCCAGGGCTCATCTAGTCCAGCCTCCTGCAGTGCAGGAATCACAGCTAGAGAATCCCCGACAGGCAACCGTGGGATTTCTGCTTTAAAACCTCCAACGAGGGAGAATCTGGCCCCTTCTTCCCACTCGTCCGTCCTGCTGTCCCATGGATACAAGAAAACATTCATTCACGTCCATGAAAGGAGCAAATATCAGCGCAGAGAGCAGCAGATCCATCCCAGCCAAGTGATACCTGGGCAGGTGGACCTGACTCTTGCTTTTATCCCTGGTCCAAGTGAAGCCCAGGCTTGTATCTGCAGACGGAAGAGGTGCTGCTGTCATTTATTCTGGCCAATAGGCAGTGTCTCTTTGCATGTCAAGGGAGCGGGGGGACGGGGGGACGGGCATAGCCCTGTTGTGAGTCCCATGCCTGAAGCTGACTCTCGTTCCCCCCCGCCCTCCAGTTCCCCCCCAGTGGCAAAAACTTCCAGGAGGCCCAGAGTCACCTGAACCAGGCAGCTGCTGGCCTCAACCAGTCGGCCACGGAGCTGGTGCAGGCGTCTCGCGGGACCCCCCAGGACCTGGCCAAGGCCTCCGGCAAGTTCGGCCAAGACTTCAACGAGTTCCTGCAGGCCGGTGTGGAGATGGCCGGCCAGTCGCCGGTAAGAGACCCCTTGCGGAGAGAGGGCTGTACGCAGGGGGGCAAATTGAACCTGTGTGTGTGCATGCAGTGGGGTTAGAGAGGGACTCGGGGGGCAGTGCCAGGGGACCATCTTCCCCGGAGGGACGGGCTCTGGAAGAAGGGCAGGCTGCTCAGTCAGGGCTCTGCCAATATGCCCATTTGCCTGGCCCAGGCAAAGCCTGGAGGGCAAGGCGGGGAGTCTCCCTCCGCTCCTCCATTCAGGCTCAGCACCTGGCTGGATTGGGCCTGGGAGCCCAGACAGCTCCCTAGTAAAATAGCAGATTGGCTTTATGTGGCTTTCAACCGTAGTAGAGAAAGCAGGTGCCGGTGCTGAGTGGAGTGTCCCCTCGTCCCAAGGAACGAGCCAGTGCCAAGCTGGTTGGCTGGCAGTGGGGCTGTTGGGTGAATGCGAGGCCCCCTGGCCTGGGGCGGATGGCCGAGTGACCCCTCCTTCTGCCTCCCTCCCTTTCTCCCCGCAGTCCAGGGAAGCCCAGGCCCAGGTGGTCTCCAACCTGAAGAGCATCTCCATGTCGTCCAGCAAGCTCCTCCTGGCCGCCAAGGCCCTCTCCGCCGACCCTGCGGCCCCCAACCTCAAGAACCAGCTGGCAGCCGCTGCCCGGTAGGGGGGCGAGGGAGGGGAATGAGAGCAGGGAAGACTGCTTTGTGTTCTCTCTTGGCTGTGGAAGCTCCTTTCTGGAGTGGCTGGCTGGCCATGGCTGGGGGGGGGCACAGGGGGGCTCATGGGCTGCCTCTGTCCTTGCAGGGCCGTGACGGACAGCATCAACCAGCTGATCACCATGTGCACCCAGCAAGCGCCCGGCCAGAAGGAGTGCGACAACGCCCTGCGGGAGCTGGAGGTAGCCTTCTGTGCAGGGAAGGGGGGCGGGGGCTGCTGTGGGGGGGCCACAGCCTGCCAGGCGGGAGGGGCCTGCAGTGGTGGTGGGGGAGCCCTGAGCTGCCTTTCCCCCTCCCCAGACGGTGCGAGAGCTTCTGGAGAATCCCACGCAGGCTGTCAACGACATGTCGTACTTCAACTGCCTGGACAGTGTCATGGAGAACTCCAAGGTGAGCAGCCAGGGGGCGACTCTCTCTCTTGGGGGGCGGGCAGTGGCTGCTTTCTGTGACCCCAGCCCTGGGGGGCTCTGCTTCCCCTCCCAGGCCTGGCACCCACCCTTTCCCCTTCCTATTTCTGCAGGTTCTGGGGGAAGCCATGGCCGGCATCTCCCAGAATGCCAAGAACAGCAAGCTGCCCGAGTTTGGCGACTCCATCAGCACCGCCTCCAAGGCCCTCTGCGGCTTCACGGAAGCGGCTGCCCAGGTAGGGAGGCCACGGGAAATGAGGGGGTGGGGGCTCTCCTTTTGGGGTGCAGGGAGAGCATCTGGCTGCTCCGTTGCTCACCCACCCCCACCTCTTACTTCTCTTCCTTCTGCTCCCAGGCTGCCTACCTGGTTGGCGTCTCGGACCCCAATAGCCAGGCAGGACAGCAAGGCCTGGTGGACCCCACCCAGTTTGCAAGAGCCAACCAAGCCATCCAGATGGCCTGCCAGAACCTGATTGACCCGGCTTGCACCCAGTCCCAGGTGAGCCCTTGGGTGGCGCATCACCCAAGCTGTGCAAGGGCGCCACGGGGGGGGTGGGTGGAGCACAGCCAGAGCCCCTCGTGAGGCATGTGTGTGTGTTGCTGGTTTAGTCCTTTGTCAGGGAGAAAGTCCCGCAAGGGGCCAGGATGGAAGCCAGCAACACGCCCAAGTCCTGCTGCATATGTTGACGGTGCCGTAAGCAAGGAGGCACCTCGGACTGGGAGGTTGGAGACCTGCTGTGGTGGCGAGGCTTCAGCCGGAAGGAAGGGTTTCCCTGTGCCCCGTGCCACGAGTCTCCACATGCCCGTCTCCCGGGGCCAGGCAGGAGGCCTTGAAAGCCCCCCGCCTCCCTGGCTGCCGTCCGCCTGCCGTGGCCTCACGTGGAGGACCCTCCCCTGTCCCCCCACAGGTCCTCTCAGCCGCCACCATTGTGGCCAAGCACACCTCTGCCCTCTGCAACACCTGCCGGCTGGCCTCATCTCGCACCGCCAACCCAGTGGCCAAGCGCCAGTTTGTCCAGTCTGCCAAGGAGGTGGCCAACAGCACCGCCAACCTGGTCAAGACCATCAAGGTACTTGATTGACAGGTGTCGGGGCACGTGGGTGGGATGATACTGTGATGAGCCTGGGAAGGGGGAAGCCCTCCTTTCTCTCTCTCTTTCTCTATTCCCCTCTAAATCTTTTTCTCTTTTCTCCCTCTCTCTTTCTCTCCCTCTTTCTTTTGTGTTCTCTCTCCCCCACCCCATCTCCTTCTCTTTCACAACCTCTTTTTCTCCCCCCCCCACCTCTTTTTCTCTGGTCAAGGGCAAGCATTGGTGAGGCAGCCCCTCCCTGGCCTTGCTCTGCCACCACCAGCTCCCAAGGGAATGCTCCCCCCATTTCCCCACGCAGAGCAAGGGCTCCCTGCTCCAGTCTCTGGGGTTCAGCCCGTGAAGCGGCGTGGGGAGCCAGTCTTGAGCCAGGGGCTGGAGCTCTGAAAGGGGGCTTTGGGGCTGTGATACAGAGTGGAAAGTGGTCCTTCGTCCTTCGCACGAGGACTAGTGATTAGAGATTAGATCATTACCTTCATGAACACAAAAATGAAAGAGAAAAGCCTCAGAGCCAGGCTGGAGAATTTGCTGGTGCAGCCGCTGGACGTCCAAGGAGACTCGTTTCTGTCGCTGCGCCAGTAGATTCGCCTTCCAGGAATGGAGCTGCTGGCTGAGCAATCCCAGAAGTATTTGGCATCTGACAAAAAGCAGATTCAGGGGAGGGGCGGCGCTGGCTGGAGCTGAAGGATTCGACCCAAAGGGCCTGGTCCTTCTCCCCCGCCAGCCTAGACCAAACCGCCTGGCCTTGCTCATGGGGAGCTCAGGGGATCCTGTCCCTGGAGGAGCTGTCCCTGGAGGAGTGGGGAGTCCACCTTGGCAGCCCCACGTCCTCTTGGGCCGTGGGCTTCATCCGTGGGGAGGAAGCCCAAAGGCCAGTGCTGCCCGTCCCTCTGTCCTTCCCTGCAGGCTCTGGACGGGGCTTTCACCCCAGAGAACCGGGAGCGCTGCCGCGAGGCCACTTCCCCCCTCATTGAGGCCGTGGACAACCTGACCGCCTTTGCCTCCAACCCAGAGTTTGCCACCGTTCCTGCTCAGATCAGCCCAGAGGTAAGTGGGGGGCAGGACCCCGTCAGGGCCTGGTGGGGAGATATTTCCTCTGCTGCCAAGGGCAGCATCCTTTGGGGGGAGCAGGGAGTTAGACTTGGTGGGGGGCTTCTCAGAGCCCCAGCTGTGCCCCCACTTGCTCGCCAGCTTCCCCTTGACCACCTGGCACTCCCCCCACCCTGCAGGGGCGCAGAGCCATGGAGCCCATCATCTCCTCTGCCAAGACCATGCTGGAGAGCTCTGCCGGCCTCATCCAGACAGCTCGCTCCCTGGCCGTCAACCCAAAGGACCCGCCCAAGTGGTCAGTGCTGGCCGGACACTCGCGGACCGTCTCCGACTCCATCAAGAAGCTCATCACCAACATGAGGTGAGAACCGCAGCGGCCGGTTGGTGGTGCTGGGTGCCTGCCATGCCTTCCCGTGCTGCCAGGGCTGTGCCAGGGGGAGGGAGTCGGCCTCTCTGGGTGGGTGCAGCCACGCTGAGGGTCTCCCCTCCTCCCGGCAGAGACAAGGCTCCTGGCCAGCAGGAGTGCGACGAGGCCATTGAGTTGCTGACCAAGTGCATTCGGGACGTGGACCAGGCATCCTTGGCAGCCATCAGCCAGCAGTTGGCGCCTCGCGAGGGCATCTCTCAGGAGGTGAGTGAGTGAGTGAGCGAGTAATAATAATAATAATTTATTATTTATATCCTGCCCATCCAGCTGGGTTTCCCCAGCCACTCTGGGCAGCTTCCAACAAAATATTAAAAATACATTAAAACATCAGTCATTAAAAGCTTTCCTAAACAGGGCTGCCTTCAGATGTCATCTGATGGGAGGGCGTTCCACAGAACAGGCACCACTACCGAGAAGGCCCTCTGCCTGGTTCCCTGTAACTTGGCTTCTCGCAGGGAGGGAACCACGAGAAGGCCTTCGGAGCTGGACCTCAGTGTCCGGGCAGAATGATGGGGATGGAGACGCTCCTTCAGGTCTACTGGGCCTTTGAGGCCATTTAGGGCTTTAAAGGTCCGCACCAACACTTTGAATTGTGCTCGGAAACGTACTGGGAGCCAATGTAGATCTTTCAAGACTGGTGTTATTTGGTCCCGGTGGCCACTCCCAGTCACCAGTCTAGCTGCCGCATTCTAGATTAGTTGTAGTTCCCAGGTAGAGCGCATTGCAGTAGTCCAAGCAGGAGATAACCAGAGCATGCGCCACTCTGGCGAGACAGTCCGCGGCAGGTAGGGTCTCATCCTGTGTACCAGATGAGCTGGTAGACAGCTGCCCTGGACACAGAATTAACCTCCATAGACAGCTGTGTGTCCAGAATGACTCCCAGGCGGTACACCTGGTCCTTTGGGGGCCCAGTTACCCCATTCAGGACCAGGGAGTCCCCCACACCTGCCTGCCCCCTGTCCCCCCAAAATAGTACTTCTGTCTTGTCAGGATTCATCTGTTAGCCGCCATCTAGGATGCCAGTGGGGGGCAGGAGACCAGTCATTGGAATAGGAAACATCCTTTCACTGGTGAAGAACGGGCCCACAGCCCACATGGGACAAATCCTGCCCAGTCCCTTTGCCATGCCTTCAACACCTTCCCAGTCAGGGGCTGCCCCCGTGTGCCGGAGGGCTTGCTGGGCTCTCGTGTTTGTGGGGAGGGGGGAACTTGTGGGGCTCTGACTCTGAGCACGGCACCAGGCGGGTGGGCTTCGTGCCCCCTTCCCCCGATGGGCCTGCCAGGAACTCTCCCTCCATCCCTTCTCCCTCGCAGGCCTTGCACAACCAGATGCTCACGGCCGTCCAGGAGATCAACCACCTCATTGAGCCGGTGGCTGGGGCAGCGCGAGCCGAGGCCTCCCAGCTGGGGCACAAGGTAAGAGGATGGGGGGCCGGCGGGGGGGGCAGGGAGGGGGGGCTGGAAGAAGGCAGAGCCAAGGGCTGCCTAACGAGAGTTGCTGGTGAGGAAGGGCCAAAGCAGCTGCCGGGCAGGCAGAAGGTCCCTGCTTCCGCCCCACTGGCAGCCCACCTGCCTGAATCCCTGCAGAGCCACTGCTGCCCACCTGTGCAGGAAGCCCTGTGCCAGAGGGGCCAGGGGCCTGGCTTGGGCTCTTCCTGTGAGGGATGATGGCATATCTGGAGGGGGAAGAATACCAGCAAGCAAAAGGGAGGCTTTGGACCTCTGGTGCCAGAGAGGGAGCTTCTGTGGGCCTGGGATTCTGGAAGGAGCTGCAGGCGGGAGAGCGAAGGGCAGTCCTGCTGCCCTGGCATTGAGGGCGAGGCCTCAGGTGTGGCCAGAGATCTCTTCCCCAGCGTCTCTTGCGCACCTGAGGCTTTGCCTTCAATGCCGTGGCAACCAGGCTGATGAGCAAAGCAGCAAACTCAGTCCAGAAGGGGTGCTTGGCCCCTGACGCTCACTGGGGAGACCTCCTGCCCTCCTGTGGCTTTGAGTGGCATGCCAGGGGTTCACCTGGCAGACTCTTCAGGCCACTGAAGGGAAGTGCCCTTTGCCTCTCCTTCCTCCTCCTCCTCTGCCTCCCTCCTTACGGCTCTCCTCTTCTGCTGAGGTTTTGCTCATTGTGACTGCATCACACGGCAAAAGCCATGGGGGGGGTGTCCTCTCCAGGACGTCGCCCTCTTCTGCACCCAGGGTGCCTAAGGCAGGAGCTGCAGGAGGGCTGGCCCCCCAGGCACTGTGTGCCCCTGCCAGGGAGACTGGGATTCTGCTTCTGCCCCCCTGCCCCGTTCACCTGCCCCTTCTCTCCCTCCAGGTCTCTCAGCTGGCTCAGTACTTTCAGCCCCTGGTTCTGGCGGCCGTGGGGGCTGCTTCCAAGACCCTCAACAGCCAGCAGCAGATGAACCTCCTGGACCAGACCAAGACGCTGGCAGAGTCAGCCCTTCAGATGCTCTACACGGCCAAGGAGGCCGGAGGGAACCCCAAGGTGCCAGCTGGGTGGGGGCAGGGAGGCTGATGTGGCTCTGCCCTTCCCAGAGGGGCCTGCCGGGCAGGTGGGGAGCGCCACACCAGTGTCTGCTCAGGTGGGGAGCGGCAGAGAGCCTTCGCCTGTGGATGATGAGCATCGAGGCGCTTCTGAGAGAGCAGGTGATGCATCGCCTTCTCCCCCCCCCAGCAAGCAGCCCACACGCAGGAAGCCCTCGAGGAGTCTGCGCAGATGATGAAGGAGGCCGTGGAGGACCTGACGGCCACCCTGAACGAGGCGGCCAGCGCAGCAGGCGTGGTTGGCGGCATGGTGGACTCCATCACTCAAGCCATCAATCAGGTGTGACTCCTTC
The DNA here is from genome assembly GCF_965112155.1 of Podarcis liolepis. Classification (NCBI taxonomy): domain Eukaryota; kingdom Metazoa; phylum Chordata; class Lepidosauria; order Squamata; family Lacertidae; genus Podarcis; species Podarcis liolepis. The sequence goes on from NC_139565.1 coordinate 65,626,289, forward strand.
CCCAGAGCCCAACTCCCCCTTTGACTTTTAATGGGACCCCCCCCCCAAAGGCCTCAGGAGGGGAGAAGGCAGGGAGGTCTGCCCCCCCCCCCCGTCCCACGCAGGACTGTTTCTTTGGCTGCAGTTTCCTGCTTCCCACAAAAATGTTCTTTGTCCCACCCCACCGCAGCGGAATTTTACATAATTGCCTAATTACACTACAGTTGAGGATTAGGGGGAATGTTATCAATTGTGTATCGTTTGCAGACTGAAAAGTGTAGCAAAAGCAAATCCTGGTTGTCTTTGCTGCATTCACATTAAGATTTTTATTTGAAGATTTCATAATATGGTGAGATGTAGAAAACTAACGTAAATAAAAGCAGAAACGAAAACAGCTACCAGAACAAGAAAGAAAGAAACAGGAAGAAAGGAAAGAGAGAGAAAAAGGAAAGCAAAGGAAAAGAGAGAGAAAGCGAAAAGATACAATTAAAAAAGATAAAAAGGACCTCCAATTTTCCATCCACCAGTTACATAAAAAATGTTATTTAAGACATTCTGTCCATGATAACATCCCATCTTCTCCACTTTCTGTTCAGTAATATTTATTCTGAGTCCACGTGTCTCAAAATCATTCATTTCTTTTTCCAACGAAAATCCAAGAGGGGTTTCCAAATTATTATTATTATTATTAGTCATTGTCAACTGTGTTTTTTCATTTATATCTATCTTTCTATTTATTATTTTATCTTTCCCTTTTCCTCCAAGCCCCCAGATGAAAGGCATTTCCATTTCACCGCCTGCTTTCTCCAGTTTTGGTGTTTCATCATCCAGTCTTACCAATTTTTCATTGATTTTGTCTGAAATCTAATCTCCAGTTCCATTTTTCATTTCATATCTCTCTGATTCTTTTTCTTTCCCCTTTTCATGAAACATCAATCTGATCATTTCTAATTGTTCAGCCATCACCTGCCGAACAATACCAACAGTCACTGCGGAAGCCAAAGATATATTTGCCAAACTGGATACTTTGGATGTTTTTGATGTTATTAACAACTCAATCTCTTCATAATTCCCGACTCTAAGATTTCCACCTTAAGATCACTGTCACTACAGTAGTCTTTTCCTACACAGGAAATAATGGCCATCTTTCTTTCAGTTCCCCGGTTTCTTCTTTTGAAAGAAGAAAAACAAATATTGATTCTTCACAATTTTGTTTAATCTTTATTGTCAACCATAAATCAGGCTTTTTGCTCTGCCTTGGACACTTAACCAGTTTTCCTTCTCTTCTTCTTAAAGACAGAAAGCGGCTCTTGCAAGGTTTCCAGTTGTGAAATTTCATCAGTAGACAGAGAAATCTCTTTAAGTTACAAATTATCTTGTCCCATAAATGTTTAAGAAAGAGAAGATGCAGATCTTAAAGGATTATTATGCGGTGTTTGAACATGATGTCAGTTCCTTGGCTCAAACAGCCTTGGTCAGAGCATTTGCGTGCCTTCATCCCAGAGTGATTTGATCCCCAGACCTTCTGTCTGATTGCTGTCAATCCCCACGTAATGATCTGTCAGCAAAGATCAATCAGAAAGACGGTCAATCTGCCCTTTCCTCCCCCCGGGTGTCAGTTGTGTTTGCTGGATTCATTTCCACTTTGGACATGGAACAAGTAAACAGACCATATCTGCTCCCTTTTACCTTGGAATTCCCGGTGCCTTTGTTCCAACCCACCACCTTGGATCAAACGGCACTCCCTTCTGGGCTTCCCCAGGAAGTTCCCTCCCCCCACAGGCCTTGGGAGCTTCTTGGGTGCCTCTTGGGCCCAGAGGCAGCAGAGGCCAGTGTGGGAGGGGGTCCTTGCTACTTCTTCCGGGGCCAGCAGTGGAGCTCAGCTGCTTGGGGGTCAGAGGCAGCCTTGGTATCCTCTGAAAGGAGACGTTTCTCTTTCTTCCCGCCCAGCTGGATGAGGGCCCCGTGGGAGAGCCAGAGGGGACCTTTGTGGACTACCAGACCACCATGGTGAAGACCGCCAAGGCCATCGCTGTGACCGTCCAGGAGATGGTGAGGCATTGGGGGTGTTGTGGGGGAGGCCTCCGTGGGGGGTAATCTGGGCCAGGCCCCTTTGAGAACCCCCCTCTTCCTTCTGCCAGGATTTGGGGGTGGCCCTCTCTTCTTCCCCCTCCAACTGTCCCTGCTCTCTTCCAGGTCACCAAATCCACCACCAACCCGGACGAACTGGGCACCTTGGCCAACCAGCTCACCAGCGACTACGGGCAGCTGGCGCTCCAGGCTAAGCCGGCTGCCATCACGGCTGAGAATGATGAGGTGAGGAGGGGGGACGTCCCTGGTGGTTGGGCAGTGGGACGGGGATGTGGCGGGGAGCTGCTTGATTTGCCCAGAGCTGTGAGCCTCGGCCTGGCAGGGCATCAAATGCTGGGCTCTTCCGCTTGCTCTTCCTGAACCCAGAAGGCCGAGAAGGACCTTGTTGCCTCTGGCGGCTGGAATGGGGAAAGGGGTGGTTGGAGGTCAGGTGGGGCTGGGGGAGAGAAGCAGCAGCCGCGCACGGAGAGTGGGCAGAAGGTGAGGGCCAGCAGCCAGGCTCCCACAGCCTTCTTTCCCCTCCAGATTGGCTCCCACATCAAGAACCGGGTGCAGGAGTTGGGCCACGGCTGTGCGGCGCTGGTGACGAAGGCCGGAGCCCTCCAGTGCAGCCCCAGCGACAGCTACACCAAGAAGGAGCTGATTGAGTGCGCCCGCAGGGTCTCCGAGAAGGTGCCTGCCTGCCTGCCTGGGCTTGGGTGGAGGGAGGCCAGGGCCCAGTGGCCTCTGGGAAGAGGAGCTGGCTCTGCCGGCTGGGCTCTCCCCTCGAGGTCGGAGCCAGCAGTGCTTCCAAATGCCAGCGGCCGGAAACGAGTGGGTCTCATGCTCAGACCCTGTGTGCTGGGTTCCCTTTGGTCGGCCACTGTGGGAACAGGATGCTGGGCTAGAGGGACCACTGGCCGGATCCAGCAGATCCCCTCCTAACATTTTCCCACACCAACACACGCCTGCATTGTCTCCTCCCCCTGGGCTCTTCTCCTGGGACCGTGTTGGGGGTCAGCCCAGTGCCGATGGGAGGCCAGCTGTCCTGTCTCCCTCCGCAGGTGTCGCACGTCTTGGCCGCCCTCCAGGCAGGCAACCGGGGAACCCAGGCCTGCATCACAGCGGCCAGCGCTGTCTCTGGCATCATCGCGGATCTGGACACCACCATCATGTTTGCCACGGCCGGGACCCTCAACCGCGAAAACGCAGAGACCTTTGCCGACCACAGGTAGCGGCCCCCATCGGTTCCCGTTCGGCCTCCAGCAGGCCTTCCAGAATTCCTGGCCACCTCTTAACCCCCCACCCTGTTTCTGTGGCAGGGAGGGCATCCTGAAGACGGCCAAGGCGCTGGTGGAGGACACCAAGGTGCTGGTGCAGAATGCCACGGCCAGCCAGGAGAAGCTGGCGCAGGCTGCCCAGTCCTCTGTGGCCACCATCACACGCCTCTCAGAGGTGGTGAAGCTGGGGGCCGCCAGCCTGGGCTCCGAGGACCCCGAGACGCAGGTAAGGGCCACAACGGCTGGGTTGCCCCTCTCCTTGGGTCTGTCCTTCCGTTGACCACCCAAGGGCTCTTGCTCTCGAATCCCGCTTGCTGGCTTCCCGTGGGGCGACCCCCTTGGGCCTGATCCAGCTGCAGGCTCTGCTCATGTCCTCCTCCTCTCCTCTCTGCGCTCAGGTGGTCCTGATCAATGCCGTGAAGGACGTGGCCAAGGCCCTCGGGGACCTGATCAGCGCCACCAAGGCTGCCGCGGGCAAGTCTGGCGATGACCCGGCCGTCTACCAGCTGAAGAACTCGGCCAAGGTGGGAGGCCCTGCAGCAGGCCATGGCCACGTGTGTGGGGCAGAGTGGGGTGTGTAGGGAAGGCAGGCTCCTTGGAAGGGGGTGGGCTCTCCTTCTTTGGGGGTTTTTTAAGCAGAGCTTGGGTGGCTACCTCTCAGGGATGGTTTGGTTGTGACATGGCAGGGGTTGTACTGGATGACCCCCAGGGGTCCCTTCCCCCTCTGCAGTGCTTAGATTCTATGGCCACCCAAGGGAGGAAGTTCCCCTAGGGCTGTAGGGAGCAGGGAGCCCTCTTCCTCCCCCCCCCTCCGAAGGTCACCCTTTTCTGCTTGGCAGGTGATGGTCACTAACGTCACATCGCTGCTGAAGACGGTGAAGGCCGTGGAGGACGAAGCCACCAAGGGGACCCGAGCGCTGGAAGCCACAATTGAGCACATCCGCCAGGAGCTTGCGGTGAGTGTGTTGGCGGGAGGGGGCTGGAGCTGCTGCCCCCTTGCTCTGCCCCACCCTCCTCTCCTGGCCAGGCTGACCACCTCCCCTCCCCCGCAGGTCTTCTGCTCCCAGGTGCCGCCCGCCAAGACCTCGACACCGGAGGACTTCATCCGCATGACCAAAGGCATCACCATGGCGACTGCCAAGGCTGTGGCGGCCGGCAACTCGTGCCGGCAGGAGGACGTGATCGCCACGGCCAACCTGAGCCGCCGCGCCATCGCCGACATGCTGCGCTCTTGCAAGGTGGGGAGCGTGCTCACAGTGGGGGGAGCTGAAGGGGGCATCTTTGGAAACAGGTGGGCCAAGGTCACAGGACCCCCTTGAACAATCAGCGGAGGATGGGGGGGCAGTGCATATACGAGGCTCCAGGTGCGAATCCTGAATTGCAGAGGGTTGGACTAGAATAGGGTTGCCTTATTTTGAAGAGCAAAAAAGAGGACATGGAGGACACCTTCTATGGCACGAACACACTGGGCACACTGTACCCTCAAACATGTCTCCTGTGAAAATAGGGACATCGTCTTCAATAATCATAATAATTTTATTATTTATACCTCGCCCACCCAACTTGGTTGCCCCAGCCACTCTGGGTGGCTTCCAACATATATAAAAATATAATAAAACATGGAACATTTATAATCTGCACAGAGCTGCCTTCAAATGTCTTCTAAAGGTTGTATAGTTACTTATCTCCTTGGTTTGGGGGTCACATAAGGGCAAGAAGAAATACAATATGAAGATCCAAGCAGAACAGTGACCAAAGGAAAGGAGCAAAGCTTTTGGGGGGAAATGGGGTGCCCAGTGCTTCCGCCATTTCCTCCACTCTTCCCCCCCAAACCCCCACCACTTTCTTTTCTAGGTTCTTCAGTCTGCTAAGATTTCAAGATGTATAAAATAGGGCACACACCCCACACACAAAAATGGGGAGAGGGGCTTTCCCTGGCCTTACATGAGAGCTGTGTATTTTAACTTACATTCAAGAATTGTGTTTAGAGGTAGCCGAGGTGAGTTGGTTCATCTCCAAATGCCCCCCCCAAGCTTTTAATTAGGACATAGAGAGCTGGGGGGGGTCCTCTTTACTAGCCAGTGCTCTTTCTTTTCTTAGATCTTTCTGATATTGCAAAATAGAGTCTGCTTACAGTGGTGCCCCGCAAGACGAATGCCTCGCAAGACGGAAAACTCGCTAGACGAAAGAGTTTTCCGTTTTGGAGGTGCTTCGCAAAACGAATCTCCTATGGGCTTGCTTCGCAAGACGACAATGTCTTGCGAGTTCCTGCTGTTTTTTTTCCCCTCCCCCCCTTTTTCTAAGCCGCCAAGCCGCTTATCAGCTGATCCGATCAGCAGATAAGCCGCTAAAAGCCTCTAAAAGCTGCTAATAGCGCTAAGCCGCTTATCAGCTGATCCGATCAGCAGATAAGCCACTAAAAGCAGCTAAAAGCCGCTAATAGCGCTAAGCCGCTTATCAGCTGATCCGATCAGCAGATAAGCCGCTAAAAGCCTCTAAAAGCTGCTAATAGCGCTAAGCCGCTTATCAGCTGATCAGATCAGCAGATAAGCCGCTAAAAGCCTCTAAAAGCTGCTAATAGCGCTAAGCCGCTTATCAGCTGATCCGATCAGCAGATAAGCCGCTAAAAGCCGCTAATAGCGCTAATCCACGAATCCTTCAATGGGCTTGCTTCGCAAGACAAAAAAACCGCTAGACGAAGACAATCACAGAACGGATTCTTTTCGTCTTGCGAGGCACCACTGTAATTGCAATCAATGGACAAGGCCCTGGGGTGGGGAAGGGGAGACAGAGCGAGAAGGTTCCAGCAGAGACCCCCCTGCAGGGAGCTTTTCCCGCAGTATGGCCAACAGAGGTCCGGTCTAGGACCAGTAGCAGCCAATCTGCCGTTTGATGATGAGCCCAATCCCAAAATGCACCATGCAGGTGCACTGTAGAACTAGGAAAAGGTTAAGAGTGATCCTCGCACACACACTTCCTGGCTGTTTGCAAGAACCCAGACATTTTGGCACATTCTAAAAATCCGCCCAGACTGAGATGTTGCACCCCCAAAAAGAGGACCTGTCTGGGAGAAACCAGACATATGTCAGCCCTAGACTAGATGGCCCTTGGGGTGCCTGCCAGTTCCACAATTCAGAGGAGGCTCGGCCGGGATCTTGGAAGAGCTGGTGAGCCAGAGGGGCTCTCTGGACCCGGCGTGGCTCTGGAGGCTTCTCTCCTGGGCTCAGCAAACCTGTGCCCAGTGCACCACCCTGCCAGGCTCCTGCATTAGGCTGTTTCTCACCCGAGGGGCTTTTGCAGGAGGCTGCCTACCACCCAGAGGCCAACGCGGAGGTTCGGCAGCGGGCGCTGCGCTTTGGCAAGGAGTGTGCCAACGGTTACCTGGAGTTGCTGGAGCACGTGCTGGTGGTGAGTGCATGTCCCTCTCTCTTCCCTGTACCCTGCGTGGCGGAGGCTGGATCTCAAGGCGGGGGCCCTTTGCCCCCCCCCCCAGCAGCCTCCTCCTCCTCCCTGCTCACCCCTTTTCTCTCTCTCTCTCTCTCCTCTCTCTTTCTCTTCTGGGCAGCCTGTGAGTATGGAGTGCCCTGCATGGGAGTGTGTGGCACCTGGGGGGGTGTGCTCACACGCATGGGGGAGGGGAGTCTCCTGGGAGAAGGGAGGGGTGAGCCAGGCTCTCCTGCCCCCCTTAACTCTGGGCCCTTGCTGTGTGCCTGCCTTTCTGCTGTGCTGTGTTGGATTCTGGGATGCCGTGGTGAATAACCGCTGGGAGCCAGACCCAGCTGCAGTGTGGCTAACATCTCACTTGGGTCAGGGGTGGGCAGTGTTGCTCTGGGTTCTAATCCTGGCTCGGCCATGACTAGCCTGAGCCGGCAGTTCTGCCTGCCTCTCTGTGTTGCGGGAAGGAGGGCCAAAGAAGGTCTTCCCACTCTCAGGGGTGCAGCCCAGAAGGTTTCTTGCTCCCCGGGGTCAGGGCAGCTGGGATTCCTGCACTGCAAAGGGTTGGACTAGATGGGGTCCCTTTAAATCTTGCGATTCTGAGACCTGAGGCCAAGCAGCCCCCCTTAGAGGGGTCATTGAAATTCTACTCAATATTGATCCAGAGCAGAACTCTGATGTGCAGTTAGCAGAGCAACAAGCACCTTGCAGATTCCCCAAAAATAGACCGGAGGCAATTATATTTCATCCAGCAGAGCTTTACTGAAGGCAAATGAGCATAATGGTCACAAATCCCATACATTCAGGATTGGCCCTGTCCATAGGTGCAGCAGACTTAACTTAAACTTAAAATAGTTCATAGGTCTAAACCATAACACTTAGCATACTGTGTACAGAACACCAGAAGGAAGAGGGATAGCAAGAGAAAGAGAGAAACAGGCTCCTTCTGGCCTCTTATTATAGTCAGCATGACCTTGACAGAAGGGATAAGAGGACCAGTTTAAGCCAACTGTACTCAGCATCTCTGAAGGAAGAACCCAAACACCAGGAACCTTCTGCCTGTTTCTTTCACGCAGAGACGCTTCCAGAACCCTCTTGAATTAAGTAGAATAGGAAAGATCTCTGCACATCAGATCAATACTTTCTGCACTAAGCAATGCAAACGGACAAGAGGTGCCCAGCCTTCTCCAGGGGAGGCAGCTTCAGGGTCTCCCTGACCCCTCGCTCTGCTGCTGCTGGGCAGCTCATGGGGCCGGGAAGTCTGTGTGGCCTTGAACCTCCATTGCTCTTCTTTCCACCTTCTCCCCTCCCTCCTTCAGCCTCTTGCACCTTCCTTGCCCCTTGCCCCAGGCTTCCTTTGGCCTCCCTTGTGGTTCTTGCCAGGGTGTCCACGTCTTCCGCGGCCCCCACCCCTGGGTGCCCTGCTGCAGGCAAGCCCCTGCCAGGGGCGACCCTCCCCAAGACACGCGCCGCCTTCCGCCCTCCCCCTGTGGGTCTGGGCACGGCTCACCCCTTGTCCCCCCCCCATCTTCCTCCAGATCCTACAGAAACCCAGCCATGACCTGAAGCAGCAGCTGGCCGCGTACTCCAAGCGAGTGGCCGGCTCGGTGACGGAGCTCATCCAGGCAGCGGAGGCCATGAAAGGTGGGTGGTTCCCCCGGGGGAGGCCCCTTGCTTCCCCTCTCCGGAAGGGACCCCTCTGAAGCAGGAGAAAGTGAAGCCAGCAGGGGGCAGAAATGCCCGCCTGAACAAAGTGGGTGGGGTCTTGTTGGGGCTCCGGGGGGGGGGGGAATGGCTCTCTGCCCTCCTGACTCCTGCTTCCCTCTCCCACCAGGGACGGAATGGGTGGACCCTGAGGATCCCACCGTCATCGCAGAGAACGAGCTGCTGGGCGCCGCTGCTGCCATTGAGGCTGCCGCCAAGAAGCTGGAGCAGCTGAAGCCGCGGGCAAAGCCCAAGGTGGGCCCCCCAGATGCCACCCTCACCCGTCTGCCCAAGGCTGCTGCTGGAGGGATCTGCTGGCCTGGTCTCTGAATGGGGGGTTTGGGGGGTGTCTCGAAATCCTGCAACAATGCCAGGTGATCCCACCCTCCCCTCTCTCCCCGCTGACTCTGCTCTCCCCCCAACAGCAGGCAGACGAGAGCCTGAACTTTGAGGAGCAGATTCTGGAGGCTGCCAAGTCCATTGCGGCCGCAACCAGCGCCTTGGTGAAAGCAGCCTCAGCTGCCCAGAGAGAGCTGGTGGCCCAAGGGAAGGTGAGTCCTGTGGACTGGGGGGGGGGGGCAGGGGCTCATGTTCTCCTGTCCTGTCCCCTTTATAAAGATCTGAGGAATGAGATCATCACCCCACTCTTACTTCCCATCCCAGGCCGCCCATGTGAGGCCGCATTGTTCTTTCTTTTATCAGATCAAAATGATCAGACAACAGCAAAGGTTGCTAGGTTGATCGAGGGTGCAATGAGATTAAGGGCCACTATCTGAATGATAATCTTGGTCATTTGATTGCCCTTTTTGCCCATTGCTGTCTTATTTTATTTGTATATATTTTATTTGTATATATTGCTTGTTTTATGTTGCTATGGCCGTTGGCTAATGTGAATAAAGTCTATCTATCTATCTATCTATCTATCTATCTATCTATCTATCTATCTATCGGGGGGGGGGGAGGCCTGGCCTCCCGGGGACCCTCTGGGCTCACCCCCCTCCGCCTTCTCTGTTGCCAGGTGGGTGCCATCCCTGCCAACGCCCTGGACGACGGGCAGTGGTCCCAGGGCCTCATTTCAGCGGTGAGTACAAAGGGGACCAAGGGGGGTGAGAAAGAGGCTCTTTTCCCCTGTGGGGGCCACAGTCCCCATCTGCATCCGCTTTGCAGGGGAGCCTGGGGGAGCTGCCGGCCGGCTTCCCCCTCCGCTCACTCGCTTTCCTTCCTCCCCTGCCAAGGCGCGGATGGTGGCCGCTGCCACCAACAACCTGTGTGAGGCGGCCAATGCGGCTGTGCAGGGACACGCCAGCGAGGAGAAGCTCATCTCCTCTGCCAAGCAGGTGGCTGCCTCCACCGCCCAGCTGCTGGTGGCTTGCAAGGTCAAGGCGGATCAGGACTCGGAGGCCATGAAGCGCCTGCAGGTGAGCAAGCGGGGAGGCCGGGGGGCAGGGAGGGGACCGCTTGGCTGGTGCTGCCCACCTGCCTTGTGCCCTTGCAGCACAGTCCTGGGACGGCCTTTGCTCTGAGTTTTCCCATGGGGGGCCCTCGTTTTATGGCCTGCATTGCAGGGGTTGGACTAGATGACCCTTGGATCCCTTCCAGCTCTCCAAATCGTGGGAGCAGCAAGTCTTCAAGGGTGGGCTTGTGGGGGGGCATGTCTCCCCTGGCCCCCCACGCTGCCGACCCCTCCCTCACCCTGCACCCTGTGTCCAGCATAAGCCAAATGGGGGGGGGGGGCAGTTGGAACGGGTGAGGGGTCCTGCGAATGGACAGCCCAGGGCAGCTCTGCTCTCCTGCAGTTCATGCCTCACGGTGTGGCTGTTAGACTATTTTGCCTTCTAGGAAGGTTTTATTTCCAGACTTAATCCCACCCCACAAGACCTAAATAATAATAATAATAATGATGATCCCCAGAGTTTCCTGCGTCTGGTTTGGGGCAGGCAGCCAGGGCTGGTGAGCCTCCTCTGGCCGGCCCCTTCCTGCCCCCCATGCCTGTATCCTGGGGGAGAGTCCCAGCCCTCTTTCTCCCCCCTCCTCCAGGCCGCTGGCAACGCCGTCAAGAGGGCGTCCGACAACCTGGTGAAGGCAGCTCAGAAAGCAGCCGCCTTCCAGGACCAGGAGAACGAGACGGTGGTGGTGAAGGAGAAGATGGTGGGCGGGATTGCGCAGGTGAGTCCCCAGGGAGGGGTGGGGGGAGGACAGGGGGCCAAGGCTGCCTTTGCAGGCAGGTGGGACTCTGGCCCCCCCAGTGGTTGCAAGCGAGGAAGGGGGGAGTGCCAGGTGCCCCCCCCCCGGTGCAGGCGCTGCTGTCAAGCAATGGGGCAGCTGCTCCCACCCCCCGCCTCACGGTCTGCCCTGCTTCTCCCCCCCCCCCCCCAGATCATTGCTGCCCAGGAAGAGATGCTGCGCAAGGAGCGGGAGCTGGAGGAGGCACGCAAGAAGCTGGCCATGATCCGGCAGCAGCAGTACAAGTTCCTGCCCACGGAGCTGCGGGATGAAGGGCCAAACTGAGCTCCGCCATCGCCTCTGCCCCTGAGCACCGCCACGGCCCCCCCCCGCTCCCCTATTTAATGCCGACACCCCCGCCCCCAGCAAGGACCAGCCAGGCCTCCTCCCGAGCAGGGAGAGATGGGGGCCTGCCACTGCCCACCCTGCGCCTGCCCTGCCCCCACGGCCCCCGCCACGTGCCACGCTCTGGACTGCCCTTCCAGGAAGAGCGGGGGGGAGGCTCCCCAAGCCCCCTCGCCTTTTCTTCTGGGAATCTTCCTTCCTTGTGCCTTGGCTACTCAGCCTGCCTCTCGCTCTGGAGGGTGGGGGGTCGCTGCCTGTGGCCTGACTGTGCAATGTGGATTAGCCTCCACTCCAACCAAATATTGGGTGCCTTAAATGGGAGCCAAGGGGGGGGGGCTTAGAGGCAGCAGCCCCCCTCAGCCCCCTCTCTGCCTGCTGCCCCCCAGGCCTCTGCACCCCACTCCTCTCTTTTCGTAGCTGCTCTTGTTCCCAAGTGCCTGTCTGTGTGGGCCCAGAACATCCCCCCCCCCGGTTTTGGCACCCACTTGCCTGCCCCCCTCCAGGTCCTGCCCTAACCCCCCCCCCCATTACAGCAGCAGCAGCAGCAAATTCGCTTTGTGCTGCAAACCCCCAAACCACAAGGCTCGACACCCCCCTTTTTTGAAACCCTCCCCCCCCACACTTGCTGAGGCTTCTCACCTTTTGTAATTTTGATACATCCATAAGCCGCCTGTGCCCTTTCTATGTCAGGGAATCCAAGGGAGGCGGGTGGAGGGACTCCTGTGTCCCAGGGGGTTGAGCTAGATGACCCTTAGGGTCCCTTCCAACTCTCTACAGTTGCATGAGTCTATGGATTGTGGGGTGTGTGTGATCAGCACACAAAGAACCAGACACGCCCCCCACCCACCCCCCAGGCCTGCAAAGGTGCCTGCCTTGAATAAACTGGCTTCCCTGCAAATTCTGTCTCTCAGTGGTGTGGAGCAGGTACAACGCGCCCCCCCCCCCCACCTTTGGGTCTCTCTTCCCCACTCGACCATCCTGAGGGTGATGCATGGGGCTCAGCTGTGGGGCAAGAAGAGCCTGAGGAAGATTGGAAAGAGTTTCAGAGCCAGTCTAGTGCCTGCCTTATTCTCTGCAGCCTTAGGCAGGGAGCCCCGCCCAGCCCCACTCACACGTCCCGCAGGCAGCCCTGTCCGTCCCGCCCCAGGAGGTGTCACTCCCATTTGCTCCTCTGAAAGGAAGAAAAGCCTGCTGAGACACCGGGGGGGGGGCTGGTTCTCTTTGCAGAACATGCACAAATGTCGGACACCCAGCCACCCTGGGCAATCTCAACTGGTCCTCCCTTGACCTTTGGCACATGTCCTTGAACCCCCAGTAAGTGCGTGTTACGGATCTCCCTATCTCGGGGACTGTCCCCCTCAATATGCACACTCATGTTCTCTGGGGGCAAAGTTGTGTGCCCACCCCAATCACAGGCAATATATACAGAATAAGGACCGAGAAGAACAAGCCTTGCTGAAGCAGAGCCAGCATGGCTTCTGCAAGTCAAGTTCCGTCTCATGAACCTCTTGAGAGTGTCAAGAGAGGTGATCCAGTTGACAAAGCTTTTGACAAAGTACCTCGCTAAAGACTCTTGAGTAAGCTTAGTAGTCGAGGAATAAGAAGAGAAGTTCTCTCAGGGATCAGGAACTGGTTAAGTAGCAGGAAGCAGAGAGCAGGAATAAATGGATAGTTCTTTCAAGGATCGGGACTGGGACCTGTGCTTGTAAACTTCATAAGCAATAGAGTTAGGAGGGAGCGGTGAGGCAGCCATTCTCCATCGTTCTTGGAAAGTTGTGGGCCTGTGCCTGAGAGGAAGAGACTGAGTGAATGCTTATTATGGCTAAACAGCCTGCAAGGAGGAGACGGCTGGCTTTGCACTTGGGCAGGAAGAACCAGTTGCACATAGATATGGGGGGGGGGCACCTGGCTTGACAGCAGAAGATGAGGACTCGGGGGTCTTGGTAGGCCATAAGCTTGGCATGAGTCAGTAGCAAGATGTAACAGCAAACAATGTTAATGCTCTTCTAGGCTGCACCAACATAAATCCAGATGGAAGTCCTAGCCCTGCCCTCTTCTGCCTTGGTCAGAGCACACTTGGAGTCCTGGGTCCAGTTCTGGGCACCCCAGTTTAAGAAAGATCTTGACAAGCTGGAACGTGCAGAGAAGGCGACCGAGATGATCAAGGGTCTGGAGACCAAGCCTTGGGAGGAACGGTTGAGGGAGTTAGGAATGTTTAGTCGGGATAAGAGGAGAGACTGGAGATATGGCGGCCGCCTTCAGATATCCATAAAGGGCTATTGCAAGCTTGTTTTTTCCTGTTCTGGGGTGTAGGACCCAAACCAATGGATTCAAATGGGAATAAATGAGTTTCTGACTAAACAGGAATAACTTTCTGATAGTGAGAGCTGTTCAACATTGGAATGGACTCCCTCAGAATAGGCAGGGCTCTCCCTTCCTTGGAGGTTTTGAAACAGGTCAGCTGGACATCTGCCTGGGATTCTCTAGCTGTGATTCCTGTGTTGCAAGGAGTTTGGCTGGAGGAGGAGAAGGATTTATTATATTTCTATACTGCTCTTCATCCAAAGATCACAGGGTGGTTTGCAACATAAAAACACAAACATCCACACCATAATAGCAAAGACATTGCAATACACACAGTTTAAAAGGCCCGAGAGGAGGAGAAGGCAGGAGTCCCTTGGTTCCCACTGGCGATAATTGAGTCTCTCCCACCTCCTCGGAGGAAGCGCTGCGCAGGGAGGCCAGCCAAGCTCCCCAGAAGCGAGAGGATGAAGGTGCCCCCAGAGCCTCTCTGGCCAGGACTCTCAGTGCAGCGCAGCCTATACAGTATCTGCTGCAGGAAGGAAGGAAGACACGAGTCTGTGTGGCTTTGCTTCCTCTCTGCAGGTGGTGCGGAGCGACCTTAGGGGACCAGCCACAGGTCTGGCATGGGGGGGGGAGTCCCCATTTGGGAAATTGGGCTGAGGGGGTGGAGATGCCCCTTGGCCGCCCTTCTCTTGCACAGCCCAGAGTTGCCTCTAAGGGCGCCTTCCTGCAGACGAAGGGAGGGTTCAGCCCCCTTGGCTGCCACTGTGACAGCCAGGCCTCCAGGGAGCTTTGCCCCAAGGGAGGGCATCCAGCAGTCCTTCCTCCAGCCCCAGCAGCAAAGCTCCCACCTGGGGGGGGGGGCGGGAAGTGGAGACGTCCAGGGTGCTGGGCCAGTGGTGGTTGTCATCATCTTTTCTAGCGCAGTGCGTCATGCAAAGTACAATTCTTTCCGTTTCAAATTGTCACAAACCTGTAAAGAAAGGCGGGCTGGGAGGGAGCCCCTGGAGGGCCATGAGAAGTTGGGCTTGCATGGCCCAAAGTCTTTACTGATAAGATCCAGGCATAGTTAACCCTTGGAACTCCCTCCCACAGGAGGCAGGGATGGCCACCAACTTGGATGGCTTTAAAAGAGGATTAGACAAATTCATGGAGGAGGAGAGGCTCTTGATGGCTCGGCTCTGCCTTCTGAATGCCAGTGGCTGGAAGCCACAGGAGAGGCCTCTTGGGCTCAGATCCACCCTGTCTGCTGGTTTCCCATGGGAAAACTCTCTATCCGCTGTGAGAGCAGGATGTTGGGCTAGAAGGCCCATTGGCCTGATCCAGCAGGCTCTTGTTGTGTTCTTAATGTAAAGGACCCCTGGACAGTTAAGTCCAGTCAAAGGCAACTGGGGTTGCGGCGCTCATCTTGCTTTCAGGCCGAGGGAGCTGGTGTTTGTCCACAGACAGCTTTCCAGGCCGTGAGGCCAGCAGGACTAAACCACTTCTGGCGTAGCAGAACACGGTGACGGAAGTCAGAACGCACAGAAATGTTGTTTACCTTCTCTCCGCAGTGGTACCTATTTAACTACATGCTTTCTAGCTGCTAGGTTGGCAGGAGCTGGGACCGAGCAACGGGAGCTCACCCTGTTGCAGGGATTTGAACCGCCAACCTTCTGATTGGCAAGCCCAAGAGGCTCAGTGGTTTAGACCAGAACACCACCTTCATCCCTGTTCTTTATGTGCCCCCTGCCCAGCTGGTGACCCCACTGGCTTGGCACCTCCCTGCCTCTCTTGCAAGGAAGGCCTTCTGGCCCCACAAGGCCTCACCCACTGCACTTCCTGAGCCCCCCATGCAGGGCTCTCCCTCTTCTCCCTCATCTGCTGCAGTCCTGAGGCATTCATTATGGGAGCGTCTCCTTAGCAGTTGCAGACTTCTGTAGCCTGGAAAGAATGCCAGGTATGGCATGGCGCTGCAGACACTGGCAGCAGGAGCAGCCAGGGCCAAATCCGGCCTCCTCCCAGAGGAGGAGGGGAGCCCCTCTGTTTGTTGGGCACCTCAGTCCTGGCTCTTCTGTAGGGGTGCTGCCAGGCTTGTCTTGGCAGTGAAACAGCCTGGCCAACCGCAGCTGGCAAAAGCTCCTCTCACCTGACTGGGCTGCCTAGTTTGGGAGGCTGAAAGGAAGGCAAGACATGGGGTATTTTCTAGGCTTCCAATAGGAACCAAACTGAGGGGCTCTTGGCTCTTGGCCACCCACTTCCATCCCCACTTTGGATGCAGAAGTAACAGAGATCCCCATGGATGGCAGTTCATGCCTCTTCCACTGGGAAGTGCAGCTTCTTACAAGCCAGGGAAGCCGCCCCAGCCTCTGCTGAGCCATGCACAAGATTCCTGGGGTCTTGGCCCCCAACCAGGGTCTGGGTCTCTTCCTGCTTCTCGCCACCACAGCAGCCCACAGAGTCCTGCCCACACCTTCCCAGCACACTTTTAGATTTCAAAAAGGACAGATTTTCCTGTGACATCACCTCCCCATCCCCTTGGCAACCTGCCAATTCTCCTGTCTGTCCACTCCTGGGGGGCACAGTTCTTTTGCATTGCCAAGGCCCCCAATGACTCCATGCTGGTCCCCCACTGTTGCTCAGTGGCTCTACAAGAAGAACCCATGGATTCTGGCGCAGTTCTGCAGCTTGTCTTTTCCCTTCATATCCCAAATATTATCTAAATACTACCGTTTATTACTTTCTAATATTCACTAACAGACTCTGGTCCCCCAGCCATAACACTATATATTTTACAGTACTTTCATATTGTGAGTCATCTCATATAAATTAAAGTCGTCTTCATTGCAGTTCCTGAGGCCCACTGAGGCTGAGGGGTTCTTGTGTCTTTCGCAGAGCCCTTCCTGGGTCTCCTTGGCTGCTGCACTCAATCCTCCCTGCAAGGAAGCCCCTTGTCTCTGTCAGACTGAGCCCCAGCCTGGCCCTCCCTTTGCCATATGGGCTTTGAGCAAGCAAGAAGGGAGGTGGTGTCCTTTCTCACGCTTCTCTCTGACCTCAGTAAATGCTGTCATCCAGCCCTCCCAGGTTTGGGGCCTGGGTGTGAACCTCAGGCTGCTTGGGCAGTTGAACCCTCCCTCCCTCCTCTGCCAAGGCTGTTGCTCTATCGCCCCCTCCCTAACATCCTAGAATCCCCCCCCCTCCAGGATCAAGGACAGACCAGCCTGCCTGTGCCCCAGGAACAGCCAGTACACTTGCAGGTGGCCACTGAGCTGCCAGCAGCTTCTTTTGAGCTCCCCACAGGTGTGCAGAAACAGCAGCGGAGACTGTGGAGGGAAAGGGCCATAGGGGCTCAGGGGCAGACCCCCACCTTCCCATGAGGAAGCCCCCACGGCATTTCCAGGCTTTGCCTTAAAGCCTGAGGCTCCTGCGCAGCAGAGACAACCCTGCGCAGCAGTGCCTGCCCCAAGGCCTGCGAGGCTAACAGGCTGATATCTGCTAAGTGCTCTAACTTAATGGGACCAGTACCCAGACTGGTTTCCCTTGCCCCCACCCCCAGTCCGCTTCTGGGTGGTCCTCTCTGTAATCCCAGCAGCAATAGCATCCTGGGGCAGAGGATGCAAGGGAGCTCTCCTCTCCCCACATCTGAGCAGGCCCTGTTCTTCTCCCTTCCTCTGAAACCCCCATCTCTTGGGGGGGGGGCTTTTGCTGCTCCTGCCACCAGGTCCCCAGAGAGCTGTCCCCAGGAGATGGGGAGAAGCCCCCAGAGCAGGCCCTGCTCCCAAGGCAGCCGGAGCTGTGCCAGAGGTGACGTTATTGGCATGGGGAGGTGGTCCTAATCCTCAGCTGCCTGCGCTGAGCCCAGAGCCAGAAATAGCCCCCTGGGGCTGATCTGACAGACAGGTGGGCCGGTGGACAGGCAGGCAAGCGGGTGCCCCAGGAGGAAGGCACCCCTTCCTCAGCCCCACACCTGTTCCTGGCTCATCACTCCGGGGGGAATTAGGGAGAGGAGCACCTTTGCTGCCCACGTCGTCCTGGAGCTGCCAGCAGTGTGGGACACACTCTGCCCTCGGTCGCTGAACACACATGCAGCACCTGCTGTAATTAGACATTCATTAGCAGAGAAGATGGAACAGTTTGGAGGCGATGACAGAGTTTATGCCATTTAAACAGGGAGCTGCAAATGGAGATGCTCCCATGGTAGGAAAGGGGTTTCCAGTAGAGTTTGGAAGGAGTCCTTTCTGGGTCTAGCACTGACCCTGGCCTGGCCTGGGGCTGGGGAGAGCAATTAACAAGTTTGCACAGCCTACAGAAAGGGAGGTTTCATAGAGGGCAGAATAAATATTCGCAAGCAGCTCTCAGCAGAGGGAGCTGGGCAGGAAAGGGCCCTGCAGCCCCACCCGGCAGGCAGCAAAAGGCACTGCATGCAGGACCATGTAGGAAGGGGCTGGGCTTGTCTTAGCCCTTGTGGGCCAGAAGGCCCCATAAGGGGTGGAGGGGCAGGAGCTGCAGCAGGGTGTTCCCTGGGGGTCCAGATTGCCAGCAGGCACACACCAGCAGTGGGACTGTTGAGGACATGAGAAGAGTCTGCTGGATTAGGCCAAAGGGAGCCCACCTAGGACAGCATCCTGTCCTCACAGTGGTCAACCAGGTGCCTGTTATGGAAGCCCACAAGCAAGACCCGAGCACAAGAGAGCTATCTGGACTCCCCACCCCCCACCCCTGCTGGCTTCCAGCAACTGGTACTCTGAAGGCTCCTGCCTCTGACAGTGAAGGGAGAACATGTCTCAGAGTATGGGGGGTGTGGCTTTTCCATGCTAAGCAAGGAGATGCTGCCACTCCTGGGCCCAGCTGGGCCTTCCTCCTTGTCTGAGCTCAGATGGAGAGGGTGGGGCCCCAGCAGGCCACAGAGCTGCCTCTCTCCATGCACTGTGGAAGGGAGCCAGTGTGTTCTGCTCCATAGAGATTTCGACAGAGGTGGCAGACTGTGTGTGTGAATCGGCTGCCTTTTGCTTTCCTTGCTGCCTGGTGTCATATAAAAAGTGTAGAGTTGGAAGGGACACCCGAGGGTCATCTAATCCAACCACTTGTGATCCAGGAATCACAACTACAGCATCCTTCGGCTTCTGGTTCCTGTCTGCCTTAATGGAGGCAGCTCCTACAATAGCGGGAGATTGTTAGCAAAGAAAAAACAAGGACGATTGAGGGTAATTATCCTTGCAAGTTCTCCCCAGGGATTGGGGGGGGGGGGTAGGGGCAGAACAGCCTTCACTCACAGTTGGTCTCAATACCTGGCTCTCACTCCGGCATGGAATGTGGGTTTCTTCCCTTCCCACAAGAATTTGGAAATCTCTTTTTGCCATATCTTGAGGCAGCCCGCTTCACCCAGTATTGGAATCATTTGAAATAAAAAGATTAATTTTGGAAGCACGTTCATCTTTATAATGGAAATCCTGCCCAGAAATGTTAACTTTAGTTTACTCCAGGTTTCAAGGTTTTTTCTAATCTCTAACCAAATTTTTGTGTAGTTATCCTGAAATAAATTTATATTTTTGGGGGTGATCCAAAAATACTTCGCTTTTTGAGAAATTTTCAGGCCCGATGTTTTTTCTATATCATCCTTTTCCTTTGTTGTTAAATTTTTAAGAAGCAATTTTGTTTTTGTTATATTCAGCTTAAAGCCTGCCACTTCTCCAAAATGTTTAATCAGTTCCAGCATTCTTTTCAAACTTTCTTTAGGGTTTTCAGTCATAACAAGTAGATCGTCAGTGGGAGGGGTCCAGATTGAGGATCTTGAAGAAGTGTAAGTGTGTGTGTGTGTTTTCTAGGCTAAGGAGGATTTGGGATGAGCCGCAAGGAGCCATAAGGCCCCTTCTTCTCCCATCCACAGAAGCCTGGTTGTGGCTGTCAAACGGGATGATTCACTGGCTTCTTGGTGCATGACTCTGCTTCTAAAAAGCTCTGCTATTGCCTGCAAAAGATGGTCTGATGAGGGCCAGCCAGGGAGCAGCTCCTCCATCTGTTACTGGAGAAACTCCTCAGGCCACAAAACCATCACACACACACACACAGAGAGAGAGAGAGAGAGAGAGAGAGAGAGAGAGAGAGAGAGAGCGCACTGGGGGCCACTTGTCTTCTGCCTCCTGCAGCAAGGCAGCCAAAGGGACAAATCACAGCATAGGAAAAAGCAGTACTAGGGAGTGAGAAGAAATTAAATTCAGTTCACATTTAAAGGAGGATCAATCAAATTTGCACTTTCCAAAACAATAGGAGAAAGGAAAAACAACCACCTTATTTCTTTTTAATAGCTACAGGCTTGGTGGATCAGGGGAATGCTTTGGACGAAGTTTATCTTGATTTCAATAAGACTTTCAACAAAGTCCCGTATGATATTCCCGTGGTTAAGCTGGTAAAATGTGGGCTACATCCTTTGTGGATTTGTAGCTGGTTGACTGAACCCAGAGATTCTTTGTCTCAGCATCCATTGGTTTGGAGAAGTCCCCTTGGAGCTTTTCACAACAGTCTGGTTCCATCCCAGTCCAACCCTAACTCTTTTGTCCAGTCCCAACCTGCCTAGTCCAAACCCCTCTTCCTGACACCATAATCTCATCCATGCATTGAGACCCCCAAGCTGTGCCTGTCCGTCTGGCCTGCGCATGGAGCAGGTAGCATTTCAGAGAATGCTACCTTGGAGGCCTTGGCTTTCAGCATCCTACGTTGGGCTTCCAGGACCTCATGTCTTTGGTGCCAGCAGGCCACCAACTCCTCCCCAGCCCTAGGCTACCTATGCAAGAGACAAGGGCTGCTGAAGACGTCCAGCTGGATCCGTTCGTGTTGCGATGTTCTTTCAGGCCAGGCCGTGATAATCCCACAGCCCCTCTGCCACCAAGCCAAATGCCAGACTGGCAGGGCCTTTCATCAGGGAAGCAAGGACTCTCCGCATCTCCCCTCACCCTCCCCTTGGCCACAGTGCTGGGTCAGCCCCCAAGGGGGCAGTCAGCCACTCTGGCAGAGGCCCAGGAGCCCAGCCCTCCCCCTCCTCTCCAGCTGTCCTCTGACCATCTGACATGGGGTCACATCCAGGTAGTGATGATTACTCAGAAGGCCAAACTCAGTACAGGAACTAGCTCTCTGCATGCCTTGACACTTGGGAGTGGGTGTCTGGCTCCTTCTCT
Organism: Podarcis liolepis; assembly: GCF_965112155.1. NCBI lineage: Eukaryota > Metazoa > Chordata > Lepidosauria > Squamata > Lacertidae > Podarcis > Podarcis liolepis. Next base: position 65,646,780 of record NC_139565.1, read on the forward strand.
CTGGCTGTGCCCCCACCCCACAGCCCCTTGCCCTTCAGGCAGAGGGCTTGGAGGAGCCAAGGACACGCAGCACAAAATCAGGTGCAGAAAAGAATCGGGACTCTCTCCCACGGGGTTCCTCCTCCAGGTCCCCCTCAAGCCTCTTGTGCAGCAAACAAGCAAACCAGCAAGGCCAGGTGGGGAGGGGTCTTTGCTCTGTGGAGGTGATCCTCTTGTCATCCACCAACCAAGATGCCCCACAGCCACACTGCCCAGAGCCAAGGGCCCACCGGGGCCTCATTCAGGCAGCAGAGCTGGGGCTGAGCACCGTCACACTGAGTGGAAGGTGTGGGATGGGTGATTGATGGTTAGGAGGGGATATATTAATTACAATTTATCCCTCCCGTCTCCCATGTATGGCAGCAAAACATAGATGCTTGAAACTAGGCTGCCAAGCCTTATATTTTCTGAGCAATCCCAGCTAATGAAGGTTAGCTGGCTTCCCCCTCCTAACAAAGAACCAGGCAACAATTTATAAAGTTAGCTTAAAAATTGTGTTTACTTACTTAACAGTCTTGCGTTGGATCACAGTAAAACTATGCAGGTAAAACACTTCTAGGCTACAAAATACATCGTTGATTACAAACCTGGAGTCTGTGCTCACGGAGGCCACCAACAGACACCTGTCTGCCTCGAAGACACGGGGAAGCAGAGAAGTGTGAGGGTGACCGGAAGCAGAAGGGCTCTCTTGTTTCTTCCCGCTGCTGCAAACAAGGGAGATGGCAGAGCTCTCTCCCCAGCAACCACATTCCTGTGGCCTGAGTCTGTCTCGCAAGGCGGCTCTGTGATCCTTTGCCCCTCAACTTACTGTCGAGAATATGCGTTTGTCTCCCACAGAAGGAACCCCCATTGCCTGCTGGGATGGGGGGTCCCAGTGCTGCCTCCACAGCTGCTTTCTCTTGGGCTGGCAGCTAATTCACCCCACAGTGCCTGGGCTTTATACCCCCTTAGAAGAGTTTCCATAACGCCAGGCTCAGCCCCTGACAAGACCCCTTTTCTGGCCTCCCACATTGTCAGCCTCCCTCTGTAAGCTGCCCAGGCAGACCTTTGTGCACTGTCTTCCTGGCCCTTCTGCTCCTCTTGCCTCAGCACTGTGCCCCCCCATTTCTGTGGGGCATTTGTCAGTCCTGGCACCTGTTTGCTCCCCTCCTCTTACAGGGAATGGGTTGGGTGGCAGGAGGCTGGCATTACACACAACCTCAGCACCTGGCGAGGAAGAGCTGAGCACCAAGGCCCAGCAGCCTTTGCAGCTCACAGGATGTGATGGCGCAGGCAGGGTTTTGAGTGTAGGGGGCAGCTGCTGCTGCTGCTGCTGCTGCTGCTGCTGCTTCCAGGGTCCAGTCTTGCATCATCCGGCTCCTGTCCTGGCCACCCCATTGGGTGCAAGAGGTCTCTCAGGATTGCTGCTGATCCTAAGGATGAGCCGCCTTCCAGCCTCATGGGGCTTCTGGCTCTACTGCTTGGTGCCAGTCCTGTCCCATTGCGTGGCTTCTGGGGCTCAGCTAGGACTGTGCTGTTGTGACACAGAAGTGATGGCAAAGCATGATTCATCTGTAGAAAACCCACAACTACAGGAGAAGGCTAGCAGGAGCTACTAGCCACAATGACAATGTTCTGCCACCATGGTCAGAGGCAGTAATGCTTCTGAATGCCAGTTACTCAGGGTGGGGAGGGGCTACTCTTGTGCTCAGGCCCTGCTTGGGGACTCCCACAGGCAACTGGCTGGCCGCTGTGAGAACAGGAGGCTGGACTGGATGGGCCTTTGACCTGGTCTAGCAGGTTCTTTCCTCCCCAATTCCCAACCCTCACGGGACCTGGCACTTGAGAAGATGTTTCCACCCTTAGATAACAGGACTAGGAGACCTGGGAGGAAGCAACACTGATGTTTTGGATGCACACACATCCTAATGAAAATGAGGGCTAATTTGGAGCAGCAGAACCTCAGAAGCAAGATGATTTGGAGAGGTGGTGGTGACACAGACTGGAAATCTCAAGCTTAGAGAAAGATCCCGAGCGGTGCACATCCCTGCCCAGTGCCTCGTGATCAAGTTGGGGGATGAGGAGCAAAGCCAGAGGCTTCGTGTCCGGGCGGGGGTGGGGCAAGTGTGCTGCAGATCCAAGCGGAGCAGGAGGACTTGCCTCACCTGGTGCGAGGAGCGCCTTTGCATCGCGACTCCTGCACAGCGCAAGCCCAGGAAGGCCCGGCTGAAGCCCCGCCAAGAGGCCACCTGCTTCTGTCTGCTAGGGGCCGGCCAGTGCCTGCTGCTGGAGGTCACCGCTGCTCAGAAGGGAAGACACGGAGTGGGGCAGGAATGGGGAGATTGCAAGAGGCAGCGGCCATTCCAGGCCCGCTGGGCGCTTGCAGAGCCTCCTGCCTTGGAGACTGCAAGGCTCCGGCCACAGGGAGGCTTGCGGCTGACTTGGGACTCCAGCGCAGCCCAAGCAAAAGCCCCACAGCTTCGGACCCTCGCCCGCCCTATAGCCCTCCAGCATCTGCCTGACTCTGGGGAGCGCTGCGCAAAGGGAACACCCTCTGTTCCCAGAGCAAGTCTGTGAGAGAGAAAGCCCAAAATAGTCGCTGAAAGGGAGGAAATATGTGGCGCCGCTTCCCAACTTGGGAGCGTCCTCCAGCTCCCCTTGTCCCGCGGCCTGCTGGGAGACTCCGGGGTGGGGGAAGCGGCTGGCCGGGCGGCAGCTGTCTTTGGCCTGGCGACCCCCGCCTCGCCTGCCCAAGCGGAAGGGGGGCCACTCGGGGCCTGCCTTCGCCTGGGGGGCCTCCTGGCCGTGGGGCGACCCTGCAGAAGGGTCGAAGGCCCTGCCCGGTGCCTCAGTGGCCCTGGCGGGGCGGGCAGCCTCCGGGATGGGGCGGTTACTATAGCAACAGATCCAAGGCTAGAGGGATGGATAGCTGGACGGAGCGAGCTGAAGGGGGTAGCGGGGAGGCTCCTGCTCGAGGGAGGGGGAGAGGGGCCGGGGCGCGTGCCGTCAGGCTGGCTGGCTAGCGGCGATGGGCTGGGGGCGTCCCGTCTCCGCGCCTGCCTGCCTGCCTGCTTGGCCGGCTGCCCGCGTCCCCGCCTCCCGCTCCCCGCTCCCTCCCGTCGAGGCTCGTCGGCCGGTCCCGTCCCTGCCAGCTTGTCCCTAAAAGGTGCTGCTCGGCCTGTGGGGGAGGGCCCGGCCCCTCCCCGGCTTTTAGGCAGTGCGAGCCGCTCGGGGCGCGCAGCCAGTATCCACCGCTCGCGGCTCCGCTCGCCTTTCCTTCTCGCTCTCGCCCGCTCGAGCGCCTCCGACCGTCCTTCCCGTCGGGTCCCGACGCCTCTCCAGCCGCAGCCATGGAAGCCATCAAGAAGAAGATGCAGATGCTCAAGCTCGACAAGGAGAACGCCATCGACCGAGCGGAGCAAGCGGAGGCCGACAAGAAGCAGGCCGAGGACCGCTGCAAACAGGTGCCCGCCCGCCCGCCCCACAGGCCTCTTGGCGCCCACTCCCCAGAAGGGCAGACCCCCAGGAGGAACCACACCTCACTAGCCCCCTCCATCCCCGACAGTTGATCTGGGTGGACACTTTGCCAGGCAAGACCCCCACCCACTAGCTGTGAATCCGCTTCCAGCTGCCCGGACTAAGTCAGGCAGATGCCCTCCCAACTCCCACCGCTGGGCTCCCATCTCTGGAGGCTCCCCACCCCAGATAATCCTGAGTGCAGGAATGCCCTCCTGCCCCCCCGCTCCTTCCTTACCCCGGGCACCCCCTTTCCCTCCGGGTAGGAGCGAGCAGCAGCGCATCGGCCTCCCGCTGACGCTCCCCCCTCTCTCTCCCCGACCCCCCGCAGCTGGAGGAGGAGCAGCAGGGGCTGCAGAAGAAGCTGAAGGGGACGGAGGATGAAGTGGACAAGTACTCGGAGGCCGTCAAGGAGGCCCAGGAGAAGCTGGAGCTGGCCGAGAAGAAGGCCGGCGACGTAAGTCCGGCTCGCGGGGCGGCAAGGGAAGGCGCAGGCATGCCCTCGGAGGTCCAATCCTGCCCGGGCCAGGGTGGGTGGCGCCGAGGAGCAAGGGCATAGGGGACGGGGCCCCTCCAGGTATTCCGGGCTCGTTAAGCCCCGAGCAGCTGCCCGCCAGTGGGGCCTCCCCCCTCCCTCCCTCCCCGAGGATGAATTGAGCCGTCACAGGGCCATTAAGACGGGGCGGGCGGGCGGGCAGGGGAGGCTCCGGGCGCGGGCCTTGGCACCCGCGCCGCCCATCAAGTTGTCAAGGCATTCCTGGGCGCTCGTTAGCTGAGGGTCTCCCCGGGGCCAGGAAGGGGCTCTTGGCGCGGGAGGTGGTGACACGGCGTGCTCCTCCGGCCAGGCCGAGCTCCAGGGAGCGACAGCTGCGAGGGCTTTAAAGAGGAGCCCGCTCGGGGGACCCGCCACTGGCTCGGCCTCCTTCGAGGGCATTTGACACCCTATAAATAAATGCTCCTTGCCCGAGCCAGGCTCGAGGCCCGGGTGAAAGGCGATCAGGGGGTCTTAAGGAGCGCCTAAAAGGGACCCGCCGCCTGGAGCGCCGCCAGCCCGGACCCGCCGCCAACAGCGGGAGAGGAGGCGGCGCAGCCTGCGCGGCTGGAGCGAAGCGGGGAGCGCGGGGCGGGGTCTCTAGTGCTCGGACCGGGCTTCTCCCGGCGGTCTACTGGCTGCTTGCTCGGCTTGGTCCAGCACCTGCCCGGTGTTTCCGGAAAAGCCCCTTCTTGGCCGGGACTGAGCGGTGCCCACACGCGCAGCCTGCCTGGCGGTTGTCTTTGCGCCCATCATGCCGGGCCAGTCCAGGAGCAGAGGCCGCCCTGGCTGCTCCTCGAGTGCCAGTGGGCACTGCCAGCAGATATGACCCCTCCAGGCAGAGCCCGTCTGCAGACTCCTCCTCGCGGAGGGCTCGAGCCAGACAGATGCCAGGCGAGGCGGTGCTAATCGGGGTGCTAATAGGCTCCCGCCTGCTCCTTCCTCTAGAGGCTTAACCCAGAGGCGGGAGGCTGGCGACGCAGCCTGGTCCAGAGCCTTGCTACTCTTAGCCCCGGGAGGCCTTGGGGGGGACATGGTCTACCTGTTACCCGCCCCCCCAGGCCACAGTGCACAGGGGCCCATGGCTGGATGGTGCCCCTCAGTTCCCGCAGGTTGGCACGAGGGCCGCTCTCCTAGCTTGCTGCAGGGCGCAGATGAGCCTCGAAGCCAGTCCCTTGGGCGCAGGACCGGGAGGCTGCGGGCTACTCCCCCAAGGGGCACCCCGCCTCCACCAGGGATCCTCCTTGGCCGCGATTCCTGCATTGCAGGGGGATGGACTAGATGGCCCTTTGGGTGCCTTCCAACTTCTCAATCCTCAGCCTCTGCGCTCGGTCTTGCGCAGCTGTCTCAGCATCCCGCCCGTCCCAGCCTCCGCCGCCTTTGCTCATATTTGGCCATTCCCCGAGCCCGGAGGAGGAGACTGGCTAGAGGGCAGGGGGGGGGGGCGCTGACTGGCGCAGAGCAACTGCCGGGATGTAGGAGCGCAGCCGCCCTGGCTCTGCCCCACTCGGAGGCAGGTCCCCCTTTTCCTCTCGCGGCCCGTCCAGAACAAGGCAGATGCAGGTTTTCTCCCCAGTGCAGCTGGGCTCTGGCAGGCAGGCCGGGGCTGCCCCATGTTTCGTATGTTCTGCCAATGGAGGACATTTTTCGCAACCCTATGTGGGAAATAAATGCCTCCCCATCCCGGAAGCGTGTGTGGCTTCTTATGAGTCCTTATGTAAAGGTGACTTTGCCTTGAGAAGTCGTGTCCCCCCCCCCCATTTCCTGCGCTTGTACTTGGAAGGGAACCCCGGACTGCTTTGCAATGGCTCCAGGCCCCTTTGGGGCACCAAGACCAAGGCAGAAATTCTGGCTTGGAAACAGGCTAGCTGGCCTGGCACCATTCCTCAGCCTGGCCTTCCAGGTCCCCCCATTTCCAGGAGTCCAGCACACACATGCTGACTGATGCCACTTCAAAGGGCTGGTCATGGGGGGGGGGACAGAGCCCAGGTGGTCATCTGGCCTCCCCCAGGCCAGCCACTGGGGAAGCCGCCACTGGATGCAGGGGGAGGCCATGCTGAGCAAGAGGGGAGGCAGGCCTTGGGGAAGGAGAAAGCAGTGGGGGGGGCACCACAGGTGGCTGCTCAGGGGCCTGAGTGGGCTGGAGGAGACAAGGCAAGTGCCTGAGAGGTGGAGGTCCTTGAATGGAAGCATGTAGGTGCAGGAAATGATGGGAATGGGGACAAACCATGGGTGTTCTTTCCTCCTGAATGGAAAGAGAGGAACTGAAGCCTGGGAATGTACCAGGGTGAAAGCACAGTGCAGACGTGCTCAGAGGAGGCAAAAGGGGAGGTGTTCCCAAATTCACTGGTCCAGGGGCCTCAACTTGCCCCATTCAGAAGGGACTATGATCATAAATGTCACAGGGCAGTTGCATCTTTCCCTGGCCCTGTGAGACAGATACTTTTGGCCTCAGAGCCTCCCCAGGAGGAAACTTGGCAAGCGTGGTTGCGTGGGGAGGGACATCCTGGACCTAGAGGGACAGGAAGAAACCCTGACCTCTGAGTTCCGGCCTCAGAGCGGGTGGCGGTGCCTAGCCAAAGAAGAGCCACGCGGTGTCCCTGGGAGAGGATGTGGACCTGAGGGTGTTTCTAAGTGTCAGCAAAGGCTGGGCTTCAGGTTTGCTCTCCTGAGAGCAGGATTGGCTCAGCCCACCCTTGGACCCCAAGACTCTTCCCAACATGCATTTCTGCCTTAGGGAGCTGGTGTTTCTCTTTGCGCACCAGGAGGCTGCCATGTCACACAATGGCTATAGCACAGGCACAGCCTGAAGGGAGTTACTTCTGGCACCCTCACAGCTGAAGGCAGGAGAGGGGCTCCCTAGAGGCTGACCTGGGGGGGGGGGAAGTGCTCCTGCAACTCTGCCAAGCACCAGCCCTGGACTAGGGAGTCTTTCAGGTGCAAGCCTCCTTGGTCCTCTGGAACAGAAAGTAAGCCAGTGGCCACAGATGGCTACTGGCACCCTAGAGCCCTGCAATGAAGGACTCTCAACATAATTAATTCAATTCAATTAAAACATTAGACATTCAAGAATTATCAGACTCTGGGAGCTGTGAAAGGAAATAGTAAAAGAAGGTAAAACCTGAAAACCCAACACTATTCAAGCAGCTTTGATGATATAAAACAGAGACAGACAGGACACAGCTGAGTGGTGGAGCACCTGCCTTGCACGCAGAGGTCCCATGTTCAGCTCCAATGGCAGCAACTCCAGGCAGGGCTGGGAGACATTCTGTTTCTGAAATCTGGAACAGCCGCTGCCTGCCTGTGCAGACACTACTGACCTAGATGGCCCCAGTGGTCTGACTCAGCAGAAGGCAGAGAGAAGGAATTGTGCTCCAATGCAGCAAGCAGCAACCTAGTATTTCAAGAGACCAGGAAGTGGAAACACATGGGAGATGTATGAGCACATCCAGCTTGCCATAGAGTGTTGTGACACCCCCTCCCCAGCACGCACGCACGCACTCACACGCCGGGACTTGCTTTGGAGGAGCCCTATCTTGCCGAAAGGCGGCAGGTGCTTAGCTACCAGCCACAATGGCTGTGCTCTCCCTTCACTGCCAGCTGTTTCACCCAAGAAGGGTCTGGAAGGGGTCTCGGTGGCCATCTAGTCCAGCCCCCTGCTCAGTGGAGGAAACCCAGAGCTAGAGCCCCTACCTCAAAAAGAAAACAGATGGATGTCTGGGTCCTGCTTGAAGACGACCACTTGGGATGGAGAGGCTCCCCCTCCAGGGAGCAGGAAGTGCTCCCACCACCCTCAAACTGCTCCTACCATCAATGAAGAGGCCTTCCTGTAATGTAAGCCAGGTGGATCTCATCCTGCCACCTGGGACAGCAGCAGAAAAGAACTCCCTGCCTTTTTCTGTCTCATGACAGCCCTTCAGCAAAGACGATGAGGAAGAGGAAGAAGGCTCTCGTGTCTCCTCTTCTCCAGGGAAAGCAGGCTCAGTTCCTCCAGCCTGGCCTCGCAGGACTAGTTTTCCACACTCCTTGAGCATCTTTCTCACCTTCCTCTGAAACCATTCCAGTTTATCTATGGCAAAGCAAAGCGGAGGAGCCCAGAACTGGGCAAAGGACTTCAGATCTGTTCTGAAAAGGACAACTGAAATGATGGTGGGGATGGAGGAAAGTGGCAGCACGGGCCTTTTTAGTATACAAAAAGGCAAGGAAGAGGTGACATGATAGAAGTCATTGAGAAAGTGGCAAGGGAAAAACTTGTCTCCCTCTCCACACTAGACCACCTGGACATCCCATGATACTTAATGTTGGCAGATTCAGGATAGATCAAAGAAAGGACTTTTTCACACAGTGCACAGTTAACCTATGGAACTCACTCCCGCAAGAAGTCAGAGGCGGATTTAGGGAAGTGCAACCAGTTGGGTGTGGAGCCTCGGGATGGAAAGAGGCAAGGACACCAAATTTCGGTGTTGCACAGGATGCTGCTGAAATTTGAGACCCCAAAGTCGGCCACTGCAAGTAGTAGTGATGGTCACCAACTTGGATGGTTTTAGATGGGGCTTGGACAAATTCATGGAGGGTAAGGCTATAAAGGCTCCAGGCCAAGATGGCTCTGCTCTGCTTCTACAGTGCGAGGCAGCAATGTTTCTGAATGCGAATTGCTGGAAACCAGAAGAGGGGAAAGTGCAATTGGGTTTCCCATTAGGGCATCTGGTTGGCTACTGTGAGAAGAGGATGCTGGACTAGACAGGCCACTGGCCTGATCCAGTAGGCCCTTCTCAGGTTCTTAAGCAGAATTTTATTCCCCCTTGCTGTGCAGTGCTGTCACCTAAACACTCTGTGATGAATGGGATAAAGGCAGCTTAAAAAGGAGCAGAGAAATCCCAGTGGCCCTGACTGGGGACTCTTCTTCCATCAGCCCTCTGCCCATTTGTGATTCACAGGTCTGGTCCATGGGCTTCTGAGCATACACAGGGTGCCAGGTATGCCCAGGAGGCAACCACCTTACTGAAGCCAAGGAGGCCTGGCCAGCGCCTGGAATGGTGAGTCCCTGGAGCAGCCACGTGGGGGGGGGGGGCTGCTGCTGCTTTGAGTGCCACGTTGCAAGAAAGGAAGACCAGAACCGAATATTCTGCAGCTCCAAGGACGAAACGCCCCAAATCACATGCAGAGTGTCCCTCCAAGAATCTCTTTTAACACAGATCCCTACTGATGGCTCAGCCTTGGAGTAGCAGATGTGGCCTTCATTCTGGTGCCTTTGCAGCAACCAGCAGCTGACCAAGTCTGATGGGGAGACTCCGTTCAGTTTCTCCGAAGGTCACCAAGTGGCAGTGGATCGAGTTGTCCTTCGGCGGAGTCACAGCAGCAGGGAGATCCGAAAGTCCCCGCTTGGCTGGGTGCTCTTCTCAGTCCTCCAGCCAAGTGGCCACCGGATCAGCCCTGTGGGGCAAAGCGAGCCCAGAAGGGGGCGCAGCGGAGTCTTCCCCGAGGCCACCGCATGAAGCCGCCGGGCGGGCGGGCGAGCGAGGCTCTTCCCGGGGCACCGACACTTGGCACGCTGCCCCGGAGGAAGCGTCGGGGAGTCCGGGGCCCCCGCTTGCCAGGAGGCTGCAATGGCCGGGCCTGCGCGTGGCCGCCTTTTGCGCCTGAGTCCGGCCCGCCTAGCCCGACGGCGCCGCGACCCCCGACGGACAGCGCCAGCCCCCTCCCTGCCTCCCTCCCTGCCCCCGCGGCGGGCTCTTTAAGAGCGAGGCCGGGCCAGCGCGCTGGAGGAGGCGCGCGAGGGGCAGAGCCGGCAGCCGCAGGAGGAGGCGGCGGAGGCGGGGCGCGGAAGGCCGCCTCGCCCGCATCCTGAGCGCTTCTTCCTGCTGGGCGGGTAGGCGAGCAGACGGAGCGACCGAGCGCCAGCCAGAGCCCGGGCCAGGAGCCCCGCCAGCCCGCCGCCGCCGCCCCCGATCCAGCCCCCCGACGGGCTCCAGCCTCCGCCCGCCCCTCCGCGCCTCCGCCCGGGAAGATGGCCGGGAGCAGCTCCATCGAGGCGGTCAAGAAGAAGATCCAGACGCTGCAGCAAGTGGCCGACGAGGCCGAGGAGCGCGCCGAGCACCTCCAGCGGGAAGTGGACGCCGAGCGCCAGGCCCGCGAGCGGGTGAGAGAGCGGCGGCGGCGGCGGCGGCGGCCGGGAGGGTCCGCTTCGCCCCCCGGAAGGGCTCGGCCGGAGCGCCGACGGCCTCGCCAGCCCCGGGGCGACCTTTTCCCTGAAGGCTTGTGGGGGGCTGGCGGGGCACCCGGCGCTGGGCTCTCCCCGGGGCGACCCAAGGGAGCGGCGCCTCGGAAGGGCGGGGTTCCCGAGCATGTGCAGAGGGCCGGCTCCACCGGGCGGGGCTTCCCGTCGGGGGACTCGCCAGGCATCCGCCTGCATCCTGCCTGCCTCGCTCGCTCGCGCTCCGCCCAGCGCAGAGCCGCCCGGCCCACCTGGATCCGGGGAGGCGCCGCTTCCTCCGCGCTCCTTTCCCGGCCGAAGGCGGCAGGGGCGTGGCCTCGTCGCCCGCGGGCCACATGGGGTCCTTCTGGAGGGCGCTGGGGGTCCCAGAGGACGGGGTCTCCGCCAAGGGCTCTGCTCTCTAGCGAAGCAGCATGTGCGAGGCGCGCGAAGCTCTTCCAGCTCCCCTCTCAGCCACTCCTGGCAGGGGACGCCCTTGTGCCCGTTTCCCGGATGGGGGAGCGGAGGGTGCGAGGCTGGCACGCTGCCCACGGGCCTCTTTGCAGCGCCTCCTCCTCCTGGGGTTCCTGCCCCTGAATCCTCACTCTGGTCCTCGCGCCCCTTCCCAGGAGCATCTCTCTAGTAGTGCAAAGAGGGCAAGGTGGGATCCTGGTGCCATTTCAGCTGTGCGTGAGAAGGAGGTTCCTGCTGATCCAGGTGCGGACCTACCTGAGAGAAGAGAGTGCGCTGCGCATTGCAGGGAGAGCTCTGGCTGTGCAAGAGCTGGGGGTGGGGAGCTGCTAGGCAGGCAGGATGGGTTGGGGGACAGGATTTGGGTCAGCTTGACACCCCCCTTTGGCCAGGGCCTGCTACTGCCTGTGACATCATTCTGTGGGGGGCTCGGACGGTGGGGTGTGGGACATGCCTGGCCTGGCGGGGAGGGGGGGCTTGAAAGTGGTCTTGCCTCCAAGAGGAAGACAATAATGAGGGTGCAGTACTGAGGCGGTGTGTGTGTGTCCCTGTATTCCTGACCCCTCCTCTTTGCAGGCCCTTGGAACTGAAGCAGCCCGGTAAATAATTGACAGGAGGCTGGCAGGAGTCCTGCGGGTGGCTTCCTGGCCAGCTCCAGCTGGTGCCCCCCTCCAGTCCCTTGGCTGTTCCCTGAGCCCAGGTGGAATCAGATTATCGACTGCACCGTACACCTGGGGGAAGGGCACAAATATGAGGAGGGGGCCGTCTGGTTTTTTGCAGAGCTGGGAGAGCGTTTCTGCAGTGCGGGGAATGAGCAGGCGCCTCCTTCCCTGTGGCTGGGACTCCCAAGCCAGAGAGGTCCTTCTGGAGGGCTTCCTTCCCTCCAGGTGGGTGAGAGGGCCTTCCTTGTGCACCCCTCCCCCAAGGATCTTGAGTAATCCCACCGGTGGGCTGTTCCCAAGGCAAAGCTGGTTGTGTGGTGGGAAGAGAAGTGGGCTGCTGGTTGGGGTGGGGGACTTAGCCCCAGGGCCAGGCTCCCCCCCCCCCGTGTCTCCATTGGGTGAGGCGTGGAGTGGGAAGGCTGCCTGGCTTAGTTGGGCTGCAAAGGCCCAACAGCCTTGACCCCACAAACAGCTTTGGGTCCCCATAGGGTTTGGGGGTGTCTGCACCGAGCAACAGCAGCTGGCCAGAGTTTCAGGCTGGAATCTTGGTCAGCTATCAGAGACGGGGCCCTTAGCTCTACCAACAGCCAAACAATTTGTTCTAATTTAAATTCTGTTTAGTTTATGAAATTTATATACGACTTGATTGTAACAAAACATCTAACTGGTTTGTAAGACATATTGTTGTCGTTTGTCGCGTCCGCCTCTTTGTGACCCCCTGGACCAGAGCACGCCAGGCCCTCCTGTCTTCCACTGCCTCCTGCAGTTTGGTCAAACTCATGTTGGTAGCTTTGAGAACACTGTCCAACCATAAGACATATTAAGACTATCAATAAAAACCAGCAATTAAACATTGAAAAATGGTTAGAATCAGCAGTGAATGAATAGGACTAGGCTAGCAAAAGTATTTTAAGAAGGCATCAAAAATAATACGGGGAAGGTGCGTGCCGGATGTCAATAGGCAGGGAGTTCCAGAGTGCTGGGGCACTTTATGGGGCACCTGTAAAAGGGCCAGTTCTGCAGGTCGAAGCAGCCAACAAGTTGTTCAGGAAAGTGCAAGTCTTGCCTTACGGCTGTTCTGGTACTCGGAAGCCTCCTCCTGCTTCTTGTGTGCAGCCTCCTGTCTTAAGAGCCCTGTGGTTAGTGCCAGGGCCGGCCCTCCCTTGAGGCAAGGTGAGGTGACCATCTCAGGCAGCAGATCGTTCTCCCCCTCCCCTTGTTTCTAATGTAGATCTTCATGCCACCTCCTTCCCTACACCACAATGTTTTGGGCTGGTCCTGGTTAGTGCAGAAGGTCCTGGCTTGAATTCCCAGCAGCATCTCCAGGTAGGGCTGAAAATGTTCCCTGCCTGAAACCCTGGAGAGCTGCTGCCAGTCAGTGTAGACAATACAGAGGCAGATGGACCAGTGGCCATAGAAGGCAGCTTCCTATGCTCCTTTCAATCTGGCCGTTCCTGGCTCCATTCGTTGCCTAATTCCTTTGTGGCTGGTGGTGTGTCTTGTGGCAGTGAGTTCTGCATCTAACTGTGCACTGCTGTGTGGACTCTGGGTGGCAGGTGGAGGGGCAAGCCTGTCTCTGCTGGAACCTTTAGTCTGGCCCATAAAGACAATCATTGCAGATTCAGGATGGCTGACCCTGCTAGCTCAGACTAGAGCCTCCCTATCCAGAGGCAGTATACCTTGCCCTACCAGTACAAGAATGCAATCACAGAACTGGGGAGTTGAAAGGGACCACAAGGGTCATCTAGTCCAACCACCTGGTGCAGAGCTGCATTAGCCAGGCATTTTTATATTGCCATGGGGAAGTGGGGGGGGGGGCGTGGAGACTTCCTTTTCTCATCTCAGGAGTCCTCCTCCAGGTGAGCATCCCAGAAGCTGGGCTTCCCCCTCCTCCTTGGTCCTGTGCCCCCCAAAGCCCTTCCGGCCTCCTCTTCTGCCGGCTGCCTCTTTGCCTCTTCCTTCCCTGGGCCCAGCTCTCCAAGGGTCTTGGGGGAAGGCTGCTTCCTGGCCTTCTGCCGCTCTGTGGTCCTCCGCCTTCCGTGGCTGCACAGCCCTGGGCCTGAACCAGCAGCAGAAAGCACCTCCCTTGGCTGGAATGTGGGGGGAGGGAGGGGCTGAGGGAGGTGGGAGGAGGGGGAGGAGCCCTGCCTCTGCTGGCTCCTCCCTTCCCTTCAGCGGAGCATGGATGGGGAGTGAGGGGGAATCCCACCCCCATGCTTTGCAGCTGCAATAAACAGGAAATCCACCCCCCAGCCCCTGAGCAGCTCCCGTCCATCTCCTTTTTGGGAGCGAATCTGCTCTGGAGGCATTCCTGCCGCTTTAGTCACTCCAGCGCAGGCAGGGAAAGCACCCATCCTGCTCCTGCTCCTCCCCCCTCCCTGCTGGGCTACCTCCCTTTCCCGCCCCACATGCTGCTCCTGCTGCTGCTGCTGCCCTGGACCCCCAGCTGGGCTGCTGCGGCCCAAGAGCCATCCTGTCTGGGTGGGGCAGCTTCCCAGGAGCTGCCTGCGCTGCTCTTTGCCCTGTGCTGGGCTGCACAGAGGTGGCACCAGCCCCTGGGCCAAAGGCTTTCACCACATCACCTTGCAGGTGGCCTGGCACTCCTCTTGCGTAGGCTGGGGACCTGGGCGGGGGGTGTGTCTCAGGAGCGTCACCTAGGCAGAGCCCGCTGAATCAGGCCGAGGCCCCATGCAGACCCTCTTCTCACGGAGGCCAAATAGCTGCTCATTATGGGAAGCTCTCCAGCAGGATTTGGGGGCAAGAGCCCTCTCCCCTCCTGTGGGGTCCAGCAAGGGGGATTCGGGGACATTGCTGCCCCTGACCGTGCAGGCAGAGCAGAGCCATCCTGGCTAGGAGACACTGAGCGCGGCTTCCTCCTCCTCCATGGATTGGTCTGATTCTCTCTTCAAACCATCCAAGTTGGGGTGGGGAGTTCCACAGTTTGCAGAAGGAGGTTGTTCTTTTCTCTTTTCTGTGCTGCTGAGAGGGAGAGCGCCCCCCCCCCTGCCCTGCCCACCCCCAGTCCTGCTTCAAAGTGCCTAATGCATGATGAAGTTATAAGCCTACAAGTCTCGGCCTGCCGATGTTCAGTCTTAAGGGCAGGAGATGGAAGGAGGGGGGAGTTGGGGAAGGGAGGGGGCGATGTTGCACAAGTGGGGCCAGCGCTAGGGAGAGGAAGCAGAAGGGAAAGCGCCTGGGCAGCGGGGAGCCTGGGGGAGCTGCTGCAGGCCAGAGCTGGGAAGGAACCTTCCTGGGAAGTGACAGGAGACCTTCTGCAGGCAGAGCCCCTGTCTTGCCCCTTGAACAGTCCAAGCAGGAAGGGACTAAAGAGCACAAACAGGATCACCAGGGAGAATCATGGAATCAGAGAGATAGAAGGGACCCCAAGGGTCATCTAGACCAACCCCTGCCATGCAGGAATCTCAGCTCAAGAATCCAGGTCAGATGGCCGTCTAACTTCCCGAGGGAGACCGTTCTACAGTCTTACTGTCAGAATGTTATTCCTGGTGTTTAGTTGGAATCGCCTTTCTTGTAACTTGAAGCCATGGGTTTGAGTCCTACCTCTTGGAGCAGAAGAAAACAAACCTGCTCCATCTTTCATGTGTCAGCTCTTCAGATATTGGAAGATGTCTCTCTGTCTCCTCTTTCCAGGCTAAGCACAAGCAGCTCCTTCAACGGTTCCCCACAAGGTTTCCAGACCCCTGATCATCTTAGTCACCCTCCTCTGCACATGTTCCAGCTCATCAATATCCTTCTTACATTATGATGCCCAGAACTGGACACAGTATTCCAGGTGTGGTCTGACCAAGGCAGAATGGAATGGGACTTCTCCCACCCTTGATTGGGATGCTATGCTTCTGTTGATTCAGCCTGGAACAGTATTAGTCATTTTGCTGCTGCATCACACTGTTGACTCATGTTAAGACCCCTAGATCTTTTTCACATGTCCTACTAATAAGCCAGATGCTCCTCATCTTATATGCGTGCATCTGGTTCTTCCTGCTTAAGTGCAGAACCTTACACTTGTCCCTGTTGAAATTCACTTTGTTAGCTTGTGCCAAATTCTCCAAGCTGTTGTGCTCATTTTGAATCTTGCTTCTGTCTTCTGTGGCATTGGCCACCCCTCCGTTTGGTGTCATCTGCAAATTGGATGAGCATCCCCTCAACCCCTTCATCTAAGTCATTTATAGATGTTGGACGCCAGCGGGCCCAGGACAGAACCCTGCAGCACCCCCCTTGTCACTTTTTTCCAGGATGATGAAGATCCATTAAGGAGTCCTCTTTGGGCTCAGTCAGTCAACCAGCTGCAAATCCACCTAACAGTTACCTTGTTCAACCCATATTTTACAAGCTTCCTTTCAAAAATATCATCCGAGACTTTGTTGAAAGCCTTACTGAAATCAAGATACACTAAGTCTACAGCCTTCCCCTGATCCACCAAGCTTGCAACTCCATTAAAAAAAGAAAAGAAATGGGATTCACCAGGCATTACTTACTTTTGAGAAACCCATGCTGGGTCTTAGAAAAGAATGCTGTAATTACTAAGTGCTCACAGACCGACTATTGAATTATCTGTTCTCGGAATTTTCCTGGTCTTGATGTCAAATTCACCAGTCGGTAGTTACCTGGTTCTTATCTTTCACCATTTTTGAAGATGGGGACAACATTTGCCCAGATCAAGTCTGCAGGGACCTCACCTGTCCTCTAAGAATTCTCAAAGGTCTGAGACATAGTCTCTGAGATTACGCCCGCAAGCTCCTTTAGTACCCTTGGATTCAGCTTATCAGGCCCTGGAGATTTGAATTCATTTAAAGTAGCTAGGTGTTCCCTTACTACCTCATTTCCTATCTTGGGCTGCAGCTCCCTCCTTACATCATTTATTCTGTTATCGCCAGGTTGGGCATCAGTTTCCTTTTGGGTGAAGACAGAGGCAAAGTAGGTGTTGAGTAGCTCCGCCTTTTCTCTGTCACCCAATAGCGTTTCTCCATCTTCTCCACACAGAGGACATACCACTTGCTTGTTCTTCCTCTTGCTTCAAACATAGCTGAAGAAATCTTTTTATTATTTTTAACCTCTCTTGTAAGCATGAGCTCATTCTGAGCTTTAGCCTGACTGACCTTCACCCTGCAACTGTTGGCTACTCATGTATACTCTTCCTTTGTGATTTCCCCTTTCTTCCATTTCTTATACATGTCCTTAAATCTCAGCTCATCTGTGAGCTCCTTATGCAGCCACACCGGTTTCCTTAAATGCCTCCCAGTTTTCTTTCTTGCTGGAATTGTCTGCATTTTTGTCTTCAGTGTTTCACTTTTAAGAAACTCCCATCCATCTTGGACTCTTTGGGATCTCACCCAGTAGCTCTTCAAGCTTTTTGAAAGTGGCCTTCTTAAAATGTCAGGAGTGCTCTGATGGTGTTTCCTGCTTGGCAGGGGGTTGGACTCAATGGCCCTTGTGGTCTCTTCCAACTCTATGATTCTATGATTCTAGGATTCTAAGTCCAGAGTGCATGTCTGACTACAGGCAGCTTTCCCTTGTATCACGAAACCCAGGTGGACATGATCACTTCCTCCCAAGTTTCCAAGTACTTCCACTTCATTGATCAGTTCCTCCCTAGTGGTGAGGACCGGGTACAAGATAGATGATCCCCTTTTTGCTTCTTCCACCTTCTGAGAAATGAAATTGTCATTGAGACAATGGAGGAATTTGTTGGACCTTACATTTTTGGCAGAGTCTGAGTTCCAACAGATATGGGGAAGTTGAAGACCCCCATGTTTATATCTCTCCTTTTTGAATGGTTAGTAATCTGCTCTAGTAAGGCATCACCCAAGTCTTCAGTGTGGCTTGACGGTCTATAGCAGACCCCCACAGTAAGGTCCCTGTTGTGTTTCTCTCCTACAATTTTTATCCATATACTCTCAATCTGCTTTCCATGCTCCAGGTCATGGTTTTCTTCACAAGTGTACACATTCTTTACATATGATGATGGTCCTCCTCCTCCCTTCCTGTTTAGTCTATTCCTTTTGAACAGGTTATACCCCTCAATTCCTACATTCTGGTAATGAGTCCTATCCCACCCAGTCTCAGTAATGCCTACCAGGTCATATTTGCCATCCTGTATAAAAGGTCCAATTCATCTTGCTTGTTTCCCATACTCTGTGCATTTGTGTAGAGACAACTGAAACCACGAGTCGTTCCTCCAGCTGCTTCTTTCTTGTGATTTCTTGCCCTTTAGCCACTCTGAGCCCGGCTTCGGCTGGGGAGGGCGGGATATAAATAAAAATTATTCTTATTCTTATTCTTATTCTTATTATTATTTAGCGGGTTTCTGGAGTACCACCTCAGTTTTCTGTGCATCACTGAAGCTATTATCTCCAGTACCATGTGTTCTTCTGTTGCCTGCCATGTTGTCTCCCTCCTGCTCAAGATCTAGTTTAAAGCTCTCCTGATCAGGTTCACGAGACTCAGAGCAAAGGCATTCTTGCCAACCGCTGTGAGGTGCAGCCCATCTCTCGCCAGAAGTCATTCCTCAATGAAGTGAAGATCATGATCCAAGAAGCCAAACCCTTCCTGACGACACCACCTGTGCAGCCAGTGGTTTATCTCCAGTATTTTCCTCTCTTCCTGGGCAGTGGCCTTCAACTCCTGTTGAAGGAGTGATGAAAAGACCACCTGTGCTCCAAGGTTCTTCAGCTTCCTGCCCAGAGTCTCATAGTCCCTTGCTATATGTCGCAGGCTGTGTGTGGCAGTATTATTTGTACCCACGTGAATCAGAAGGAAGGGGTAGCGGTCAGTGGGCTTTATAAGACTTGGCAACTTCTCTGTCACATCATGAATCTTTTCATCTGGAAGACGGCACACCTCCTGGGACATCCTGTTTCCACTGCATAATTCTGCCTCTGTCCCCCTCAGTAGGGAGTCCCCTATTACCACCACTCATCTCTTTCTCTTCTTGGGAGGGGCAGCAATTGTTCTATGCACTCTGCCTTCCAAAGCCTCCTGGAAGTGTTCTAAGGTCTCCCACTGCTGCTCTTGAGTCTCACCCTCTTGTCCATTGGAGCTTATCTGGATATTATTGGGATAGATTACAAAGGCAGGAACCTTATGGTTTGAGTACTTCCTACTCCTTCCTCTCAACTTGCCTTCTCCAGACAGCAGTTCCCTTTGTCTGAGATCATTTCCTTGGAAGGTAGCAAGTGGGTTATCAGCATACTCATCCACAATTCGCAGCCTTGGATCTGGAGGGGTTAGGGCTGGATCCAGACACATCAAAGAAGCGTTTCAGTTAAATGTGTTGTAAACTCATCCAAGGAAATCCGGTTGGGAAAGACTTGACTCCACAGCGCCATCTGGTGTCACATTGCTATATCACATATAAAACACATTTCTTTACCAATCTAGCTGAGTCCCAGGTCAAGAACGGAAAATGTTTTCTCCAAACCCATCTCCTCCTATCTCTTCCTCCTTTGGGGGGTAGCGGGAATCATTCTTTGTTCTGTACCTTTCACAGTCATCTTGGTGTATTCTGAGGTCAGCAGTTGCTGTCCCAGCTCTTCTGGCCCAGAATTGGTGTCTGGGGTGAAAGCGATTTTGCAGCCCCAATGACCCAGCACGGCTCCTGACAGTCCCACTTCTGTGTGCCACATTCCTCCAGGGGTTCATCTCTTGCAATGGGCGATCTGCCTCCTCTGTAGGGGCATCCCACCAGTCTTGTTGTTCTATCACATCCGCTCAGCTCTGTCGAGAAACCTGCATGTGTTCCTGTACCTCGAAGTGTGCTTAGGCAGGCCTCAAGTTGCTGGACCTTCTCATCCAGTAAGGCAACCAGTTTGCACTTTTGCACGTTCTCCGGTAGGAAGACCGACATGGCGCAGGCGTTGCAGGTCATGGCAGGAGCTCCCTCACCTTCCATGCCCCTTGGTCCTATGCACACCGTGAGACAGGACTTGGGGCCTCCCCCACTCAGTGTCCTGGCCTGGGATTCTGTGCACAAACTCCCAGAAGTGGCAACCAGTGAAACTGTGATTGCTGCTGGCTGCTATCTCCTTCCCAACTCACTTCCTCCTTCAGCCCAGCTTCCTCTCAGCAGTAGCGCCTCCCACTCAGGATCATGTGCTCAGCAGAGCACTCTGCCGCCCCCTCAAGCCAGCAAGCAGCTCAGACAAGCAAGCAGCCTTCACGCCAAAGACACAAGGTCACTCTCACAGAAGATCACTCTCTTCCACCACCTCCTGCAATCCTTGCAAACACCCCACTTGCAAGCTCCCAGAACCTGCAATCAGCTAAATTGAAGAAAGTGGAAACTTTTCCTGATTCCTGGAAGTGAGGCCAAGAGGAGACCAGTGGGAGTTTCAAAAGGGAAACTGCGCCCCATGTCTGGGGGGGGGGACACATGTGCAAGAGCAGGGCGAGGAGAAGTGAGGCACGATCATGGGGGCTGAGTTGAGGGACGTTGGGCTTGGTGAGCCGGGGGGGGGGGAGAGCAGAGGAGCTGAGATTTGGGGAAAGATGCTGGGGCTCCCCAAAGGGCCAGAAATGGGGAAGGGGGTGAGGCTCTTGCATGCCTAAGACTGGGATGGGAAAGGGGTCTAAGGCTGTGTGTGTGATCTGTGGGGCCAGGTGGGGGGCTGGTGGCGGCTCAAGGCCCCTTTTGGCTTCTGAGTTGGCTGGGCCTTGACTGGGGTTAAGCAGGGAGAGGGGAGGGGCTGGAGCTCAGGGGCAGAGTGTCACCCCCAGGGACAGACTCCTGCCTGGCACCGACCCTGCCTGGCACCCTGCGAGTCATGGCTGCCCACCAGTGTCTGGCTGGATCCACCAAGTGGGCACAGCTTCTCATGTGCCTGGAATGGCCTTGGCTTTCCTGGGGTCGTGTTTTGGCATCTGTGGGGTGGGAAGCATAGCTGTCAACCTTCCCTTTTTTTGCGGGAAATTCCCTTATTCCAGTGCCATTTCCCGCTGCTTCCCGCGGCTATCCCGGATTGTTAGATATCCTGTAGACTGTCCCCGGGACAGGTGAGGCTACTGATCCCTTATTTTCGAGGCTGCTGTTCCCTTTTTTTCAAATCTGAAAGTTGACAGCTATGGTGGGAAGGGCTGTGAGGTGGGAGTGGGCAGCCCTATGGGGCTGTGGTTGGGCGGCATGGTGAGGGCAGTGCTTGCCTGGAAGGGGGGCGGCTGGGCTGTGGAGAAGGGCTGTGCCTGTGCTTGACCTCTGCACCCTCTTCTTTCCTTCCTTCCTTCCTTCCAGGCTGAGTCCGATGTGGCCTCTCTCAACCGCCGCATCCAGCTGGTGGAGGAGGAGTTGGACCGAGCCCAAGAGCGCCTGGCCACCGCCCTGCAAAAGCTGGAGGAGACGGAGAAGATGGCTGACGAGAGCGAGAGGTGGGTGAGGGGCCTGCTTGAGCTCTCCACAGCTGCCTTGGGGCCACTTTGTGTGGGCTTGAAAGGCCCCGGGGCAAAGAAGGTCCTCTGGTGAAGATCTGAATATGGGAATGTGAAATGAGACAGAGAACAGCCGAAGTGTCGAGTCGGGAGGCATCTCAGAGGTCATCCAGACCTACCTCCTTCTGATGCAGGAAGTGCTGTTTTCGACTCATCCGTTATCTGGATATGATGAGGCGAGGTTTCAAAGGCAGGAAGGCCTCAAGTGCTTCATGCTCCTCCTCTCATTCTCACTCTCCTGCTGCCATTCTGGATCTGCCCAGAGTCCAGTCAGGAGGAGATCCACTGGGAGACCCTCCCCCATTGGCAGGGGGGTCTCTGTGTCAGAGTCCACAGGAGAGGGGTTCTGTCAGCTCTGGCCAGAGGGAGAGGGGAGCCAGGCCGCTGAGGGGCTGCAGTCTTTTTGGCCTCTTGGTCCTGGCTTTGGGTTTTCCAAGGCAGGGAGGGCAGCCGGGAGAGAAGCCCATTCCCAGCTCCCTTTCCAAGGGAGATGCCGCCTTGTGCCGTGATGGAGACCCTTGAGGTGCCTTTGTGTGGCCTGGCCCTCCCTGCGAGGTTGGCCACTGCTCTGGGCAGGGAGGGCTGCCCCCTCAGAGCCTTCAGTGGAGTCACTCAGAGGACCATTCCCATGCAGGCTGCCCCTTTGCTTACCTCTGTGGGGGGGGGTGTTGGGCAGGGGGGATGAGGTGAGAGCCTATCTTGGATGAGCTTCTGGGGTAGTTTCTGCCTTGGGTGTGCAAGCGAAGCCAGCAGGGCCAAGAGGAGCCAGGATGTGGCCTTCCTGGGGCTGCTCTAGATGACCCTTGGGGTCCCTTCCGACTCTAGGGCTTCTCTTTGGGGCTCCTGAGGCTCTCTGGGACTCTGGAGGGGGGGCTGGTGTGGGTGGGGCAGTCCTGGGCCCTGTGGCTGACGGGGCTTGTGGCTTCTCCCCACCAGAGGCATGAAGGTCATTGAGAACAGAGCCATGAAGGACGAGGAGAAGATGGAGCTCCAGGAGATGCAGCTGAAGGAGGCCAAGCACATTGCAGAGGATGCCGACCGCAAATACGAGGAGGTGAGGGGGCCCCAGGGGGGGAGGGGGCCTGGGGAGGGAAGCAGCTGCCCCCCTCCCCCGGACTGCCCTCCTGAGGCCTCTCTGCTTGGCTCCTAGGTGGCCCGTAAGCTGGTGATCCTGGAGGGGGACCTGGAGCGCTCAGAGGAGAGGGCCGAGGTGGCCGAGAGGTGAGTGTGGCCACAGGCAGAGGGGGAGGGGCTCCCTCGCTGGCCTCCCTTGAGGGGGGGCACCAGGGCTGGACACCAGAGTGCCGGAGGCTGTGCCGCATTGGGACCATGGTCCTTCTCTCCCCCCACCCCCATGAGGGTGGGAGTGGGGGAGGAAGGCAACCTACCTTGGCTTTTTTGCAGGCCCAGTGCCTGAGAGGTGGTCCCTGGCCTTTGTGGGGGGGCTTCATCCTCTGCCCCCCCCCCCCGTCCTTGAGCCACGTGGCCTGAGGCAGAGCACCTGCGGCAGAGGGGCTTCCAAGGCCCAAATAGGGCTGGAAAGGCCAGCCGTCCCTCCCCTCCCTTGGCTCTTGTGAGGAGGGGTCTGCTGATGGTGCACAGCCCCCCGTGTGTGGTTGGTGTTCCTTTGTAAAGGGGGGGTGTTTCATCCACCCCCTCTTTGTTGTGGACCCCCTTGGCTCCTTCCCATCATTTTTTACTCCCTCCCCACCGCAAGAGCCTCTCAGGGTGACGTAAGGAAAAGAGTGCAGGCAGGATTGAACCCCAGGCAGAGCCAGCTCCCTTTTGCCTTCCAAGGTTAACATACATGTGACTGCCTTGAGTGGGGGCCCCCTTGCAGGGCACCTGTCCTGCTCTCTGGGGGCAGCCAGGCCCAGGGCGTTGCAGGGGGGCTGCATCCTCCCCGCTGCTAAACCTTGCTTGCCCCCTTGCCCCCCCAGCCGCATGAGGCAGCTCGAAGAGGAGCTCCGCACCATGGATCAGGCCCTCAAATCCCTGATGGCTGCAGAGGAAGAGGTACTGAGCAGGGGACCCCCTCCTCCGTCTCTCTCTCTCTCTCCTTCTCTGAGCTGTGCGCACTTCCTGCTCCTGCTTCCTCTGGTCATTGTCCTTCTGAGCACTTCTTCCTCTCCTCTCCCATCCAGCCTCTCCGCTCTGGGCTCAGATGCCACCCCGTGCAGGACCCTCAAGGGGAGGCGTGAGAGGCGGCCAAATGCCGGACAGAGAGGCATTTCTCTGGCCCACTCTGCGTCTGGCCATCTTGCAGAGGCTCACCC
The DNA here is from genome assembly GCF_965112155.1 of Podarcis liolepis. Classification (NCBI taxonomy): domain Eukaryota; kingdom Metazoa; phylum Chordata; class Lepidosauria; order Squamata; family Lacertidae; genus Podarcis; species Podarcis liolepis. Next base: position 65,669,886 of record NC_139565.1, read on the forward strand.
TGGGCAAGGGTGGCACAGCTGTCTGGCTAGGAATGGAGGGCAGCTGGCGCCTTCCAGAGGCACGCTGGGGCCTCTCGAGTGCAGCAAAAGCCACCAAGCGAGAGATTTCATTTATATGTGTTATATTTATGTATTTTTTGGGGGGTCGGATTATCTTGCTCAAGGCAAGTGACTTAGTACCAAGCAAACAAAACCCCACATAGATGCACACACCCTATGCCCTTTTAAAATGTGGCTTTTTGGGGGGGGGGGTTATTGGCTTGATGTTTTTTTTTTTATTATATATTCAGTGGACACTGTGGGTTGCGAATGTGATCCGTGTGGGATGCACATTCGCAATCCACAGTGTTCACAACCCGCAGCGGCGCATCTGCACACGCGCAGGTTGCGATTCGGTGCTTCTGCGCATGCACGACCGCCGAAACCCGGAAGTAACCCGTTCTGGTGCTTTCGGTTTCGGCGCTCTGTAACCTGAAAAAAACGCAACCTGAAGCGTCTGTAACCTGAGGCTGACTGTATTGTGGTTTTTATTTTGATCTTTTCTGTGAACCGCCCTGAGACCTCTGGGTATAGGGTGGTGTATAAATTCAAATAATAATAATAATAATAATAATAATAATAATAATAATAATAAACAATTAAAACCAGGATGGAAGGAATACAGTGGTACCTCTAGATATGAACGGGATCCGTTCCAGAGCCCCGTTCGCATCTAGAAGCAAACGTAACTAGTGACGGCATGTCTGCACATGCGTGCATTGCTTTTCGCCGCTTCTGCGCATGACAGCATTTTGAGCGTCTGCGCAAGTGGCGAAACCCGGAAGTAACGCGCTCCGTTACTTCCGGGTTGCCGTGGAGCGCAACTCGAACGTGCTCAACCTGAAGCGCATTCAACCCGAGGTATGACTGTACAGAAAAACCACGCCCCAACTTCTGAAAAGACACAGATAGTTAGAAGCCAAAGGCCTCGTTATACAGGAAAATGTCCGCCCGGCATCTAAAGATATAGAACGAAGGCACCAGGCAAGCCTCCCTGGGGAGAGCACCCCACAAGCGGGGAATGGGCAGTGATGGGGCAGGAATCAGGCTGCCAGCCTGGCCCTGGCGACAGTGGAATGGTGACGTGGTTTGCTGGCAGCCCAGAAGGAGACGGGGTTCTCCTAGCCACCTTAACCAGGGCAAAGAGCTTGAGTCGCAAGGGGTCCGAGGGAGGTTCCTGGCCTTCAGAGACAGAGCTGGCCCTCCGCCTGACGCACACCCACACACCTGTCCGTCAGTGCTGTAATGCGGGTTGCGGCCTGCGCCTGCCCCCAAGACGGCTTTTTGTCTCAGCTCAGCCCAGGGAAGTGTGCTGTGCCAAGACAGAGGCCTCGCGATGCCCGCGGGACACATGGGCCTTGCTTTGCTGCTGGAGACCCACGGCTTGTGTCTCTCCCCACACAGAGAAGGGGGATTCTCAGGGCCTTGGCGAGGCCTCTTGTGGCACCAGAGGAACCTCCTCCTGCTGCTGTCTCTCTTCTGCTGCTGCTGCTTCTTCCTCTTCAGATTCTTCTCTGCTGTCTCAACGGGTTCTCCCTCTCTCCTTCTCTCCCTCTCTCCCTTTTCCTCCTCCTGTCCTGCGCCTGCCTCTGTCTTTCTGGACATGACACAGTAAATGTGGGGATCTTGAGGAAGAGCTGAAAATTGTCACCAACAACCTCAAGTCCCTGGAGGCCCAGGCAGACAAGGTAGGAGGGGCGGGGCGGGGTACGGAGCTTCCTGGTGGGATGAGGGTGGGTGGGCTTCCTTCAGGGAGGGACCTGCTTGGAGTGGGACAGGGGCTGCCCTCCCCCTCCCCCCTCACACTTGCTCTCCCCATCTCCAGTATTCCACCAAGGAGGACAAATACGAGGAAGAGATCAAGCTGCTGACGGACAAACTCAAGGAGGTGAGCAGCGCCTGGGACGGGTCTCCCCTCTCCCCTCTCCATCCAAAGCTGAAGCTGAGGGGCAGAAAGTTCAGTCCCAGTAGCAGATTGGGCTGGGGAAAAGATCCTGAGTCAGAAACCCTGAATCTTCAACGTTCAGCGTCACGGGATGCCCATGAGCTCTGGAGTTAGGAGAGAGAGGAGGAAACTCCTCTCTTTCCACTTTCTCCATGCAAGCAAGATGGACCCAGGCTCTGCTGCGTTTGGAGAGGCATTCAGAAGCAAAACAAGCGCAGAGTCTGGGGGTGGTCAGGGCCGGACCCTCCCTGGCGGGCAGGGGGAGTGAGGAACCCTTTCAGCCAGAGCAGAAATCTCTCCTGCTCCCCCCCCCAGCTGCCCAGTGGCTCTCTGCATTGGGAGCCTCCCCCCACCCCCATGCCAAACAGCGCTGTGTGTGTGTGTATGTGTAACCTCCTTTGGGGTTCAGGCACCCCTCACACCACCATCCTGACTCCAGAGCTGGACTGGCAGCCTTGGCTGCTCCTGCTGGTTAGACCCAAGAGGCAGGTCTGGCTGGGGAGCAGCCCTGGATGTGTGGAAGGAACGGGGAGGAGTCGCTACGGCCGACTTAATGCCTGGAGCTGTGATCCCTATGCAGAGCCCAATCCCAATGAGCTCTTATCCCTGCACAGGGACTGGGTGACCCTTGGGGTCCCTTTCAGCTCTGCAATTCTGTGCACGCATCTTTGGAAGCCAGAGCTGCCACTTAACTGGGGGGACCATGAAGTTTCTTTATTTGTGCAAGGCTTTGTACAAAGACCCCCCAAAGGAGGGAACTGCTTCTTAACATACTGTAAAAAAATTAAAGAAGACAAACTAAAATGACCATAAATGAACAATAGATCAGTCATCAGTAAAGGGGATGTAAGACAACAAGATCGGGGTGAGAAGAAAATATGTTCCCCAAACTGAAGGACTGAGGAATATTCTCCCCATCTGCTCATGATGGGGGGGGGGGGCAGAAGAGGGAGCCTTTTGTGTTCTGCTCTGGAGGGTGTTGCAAGGCTTGGAGAATGGGGATCGGCTGCGGAGCTGCTCCTGCCTTCTAGGGGGTGGATGTTGCAGCTCTGGACCCAACAGCAACCTGGGAGGATGCCCCCCCCTTGAGTCTCCCACCCAATGGGCTCTTCATCTCTTTCCTTCCTCTCTGTCTCCCCCCCCCCCCCAGGCTGAGACCCGAGCAGAGTTTGCTGAGAGGTCTGTTGCAAAGTTGGAGAAAACCATTGACGACTTGGAAGGTAAGAAGGTGCTCCCCCCACCTGCCCCCTCCGTTGGACTGGGAAGGGGTGGGGCTGGGACCCAGAGCAGGGGATGGGCTCCGAGAGGGTTGGGTCCTTGTGAAGGGGGTGAGGGTGTCCTCCTCCTCTTTTCCTCCTCCACCTCGTCTCTCTCCCAGCCACCCGCCTTCCTCTTCCTCTCTCTTCCCTCCCTCTCACGTTCACTCTTTTCTTTCCACCCCCCTGCACTCCTCTGCTCTGCCTCACTGCCTCCACCTTCTCCACCTTCCATGCACACCTGCAGACGAGGTCTATGCCCAGAAGATGAAGTTCAAAGCCATCAGTGAGGAGCTGGACAATGCCCTGAACGACATCACCTCCCTCTGAGCTCCCTCTCTGTCTGCTCCCACCCTCCCCCTCGCTTGCCCAGGATACACCCCAAGTGCTCCCCTGTGTGTGTGCTGGGGGGGGGTTAGGAGGGGAGGCCAAGTTACCTCAGGTGGGGATAGGGGGTGGGGAGCTCTGTGCCAGCGCCAGAAGTGCCTTTCCTGGCAGAGGAGGTGGCGTTTGGGGGCTCTGCCAGGCACGCAGCTTGGGCTGGGGGGTAAGGGGATCTGGGCCTCTTCCCTGGTGGGTGGGAGCGAGACCCCACTGTGGAAAGCAGCCTTGCACCCCCCTGGCAGGTCCCTCTGAGGCCCTGCTGTGCCCCTCTCGGCTCTGCCTGTCTGTCCGTCCCACTGTCTGTCCTCCATGCTGCCATTCATGACTCTGTTCTCCTCTCCAGTCTCGGGTTCAATAAACAGTTTCAGCAAACGCCTCTTTTTCTCTCATTCTCTCGCCTCCATTTCTGTCTCCTCCTCTGTGGGGCTCTGGACTCACCGGTTGCCCAACATGCCTGGTTAGTTCACCTGCTGTCTCAACCTCTCCCTCCCTCCTTGAACCCTGGCATCTGAGTGGGCAAGGGCTGCTCCTGCGGGGGGGGGGGGGCGTCGAAGGGCTTCCCCCTCCCTGTGAGCCCCATGGAGGCAGGGGGCTTGGAGGGTCCTGCCTCTTTGCCCTTGGCCAGCCTTCTGGGGGCGCTGAGGGATGTGACCCCTTGGGACCCTCTTGCCCTCCGCCTGTCTGCTGCCCCCCATCCTGCAGCCGGCCTCCTCCCCTGGCTCCAGATTGGGGAAGATGGCAGCTGGCAGGAGATAACTGGGGTGTCCTTGGTTGGCTTGCCTGGCAGCCGTCCCATGGAAACGCTTCTGGCTCCTGGAGGGGGGCTTGGGGGTCTCAACCAGCTGCTCCCTCCAAGAGGCTATGGGGACGTGGCATGGATGTCCAGGGCTTCCCTTTTTCCTCTGGTGATGACGGGCCTCTCCTGCCCTCTCTCTCTCTCTCTCTCTCTCTCATTCTGTCTCTCTCTTTCTCCTTTTTGGCTGCTGGACATGGATCTTTCCCCTCCAGAGCGCTCCCGGCAGGAGGAGGAGAAAAACAGCCTCCTGGCTACTGAGCTGCGGCTGGTCCTCCACGGCCTCCACAACTGAGCCCCCCAGCTCCCCTGCCCTTGCCTGCTTCATGGGGGGGGGGCAGCCCCTCCCCTGCCCCTCCCTTCTCCCCCCTGAGAAGCCCTTTTCTTGGAGTGAGAGGATTTGGGAAGGGGGTCTCCTCTCTTGCACGCCTTCCTGGAGGATGGGCCTCCCAGAAGAGAGGCGTGGTTCCCCGTCTGAGCTGGAGAAGAGCTCAGCAGATGCTGGGCAGAGTGGGAGCCCCTTTTGACAAGGGGTGGGGTGAATGGGACAGGATCCTGGCAAGCAGCGTCTCTCCTCTCTGCTTCTCCATCTCTCCTGAACTGCTCCTCTTGCTGCTGCTGCTGCTGCCGCCTTGCTCCTCTTCACGGATCGACACCCTCTTCCAAGGTGTTTGGGGACCAGAGCTGACTGTTCTCCTTAGGAGCAGGTGGTGGTGAAGAGGGCAGGCCTCTGGGCAACCAGGACGGAGGGGCCACCTCAGCTGCCCTCCAGGGACTGGGGTGGGGGGTGGGATCTTGCTGTTGGATGGAGCCGCTGAACTGACTGGGCCCTCGCTCTCTCTGTGTGTGTGTCTCTCTTTATCTCCTGCCTCTTTCTCTCCTGGGCTGGGGGGGGGGCTTCCTTCTGGCGGTGGTGGGGTGTGCCTGGGTGCCCGCCTGCCTTGTGTTTGCAGAGAGCTTGGCCAGCGCCAAGGAGGAGAACGTCGGCATCCACCAGGTCCTGGACCAGACACTGCTGGAACTGAACAACCTCTGAGGAAGAACCTCTGGAGGAGCAGCAGCAGCAGCGGCCCCCTCCCCCCGCCCCCCACTCTTGCCCGGCCAGCACCTCCTGCTGAAGGGAAGCCCCCTTGCCCCCCAGGCCTGTGCTGGCCCCTGTGGGGCTCTGCCTCTGCACTGCCCCTCACCTGCCTGTCCAGTTATTAAAGCAAGTTGAACAGAGGAGGGCTGTGTCTCCCGAGGTCTCTTTTGGGTGGGGCAGCGGGGAGGGAGGGGCAGGGGGTGGGGGTCTCTGGACACAGGCCTCATTGTTGTCCTCAGGGGGGAGGCTAAGGTACTTGTGGATACTCCCTTGAGGGGTGGGGGAGTGCTAGGGAAGAGCTGTGGCCCCTCTTATTTTTGGGGTGGTCTGGGCTGACACCTGAGGTGAGCCACAACCCCCCTGGGATTAAGGGGTGAGTGCAGCGCCCAGGAGACCTGCCATTTGCTCCCTAGGGGAGGAGAGCAGCAGCGCCTTCGATTTGTGGGGCCCCTGGAGGCAATGCTTTTCTTTGATCTGCTGCCCTGTGGCTCTGCCACCCTTGCCTCATGGGTGGGCCAGCCCTGGTGTTTGACTCCAAGGAGAAGGCAAGGGGTCTCTGAGAGGTCCTTGGAAGAATGTAGCCATGTAGCTCAGTGTTGTCTGCACTGGCTGGCAGCTGCTCTCTAGGTGGGATGGACCCTGGACTCTTCTGCACACCAAGCCAGGTGCTCCACAAACAGCTGCAGCCCACAATGGGGCCTGAGGGGAGGCAGGCTGGCTGGCCAGGCAGGGAGGAGGAGGAGGAGCTGGCTGGGCAAGCCGCCAGCCAGAGGAGATCCCTGTTGGGGGGCCAAGAGCCCTACAGGACTGGACACAGTGGAACCAGCACCTACCTTCCATGTTATGAAGAGGAGGTAGATGCAGACCTGGCCCTCAGTGGGACACAGAGACACTTCTTAGCTCGCCTAATTGTAGGAAGGATGGAGGCTTCCAGGTCTGGCTGCAATGCCTGCTGGGTGCCGGAGACCCTGGGGCAACCATCCTGCGCCCCTTGGGGTGGCCTTGCCCTTCTGCAGAGCTCTGGCGCCCATGCTCTGTCTCGTGGCCCCAGGTGTGGGGGTGGCAGGGATTCATTTCTGCCTAGCAGAGCCCGCCAGGTGCTTTGGACAGGAGGGGAGAACTAATGTAAGCTTGAGATCATCCAACTTCCCAACCTGAGGGTGTGAAAGTGGTCAGTCCAAAAGGGATGAAGCGGGAGGCGAGAAGAGCGGGGGAAAGGGGTTATGTTGACGCCCAATGAGGCGCCACCCCAAAAGGCATTGTGAGGATTCCTCAGGCGGCTGAATAAGCAGGAAAAGGGCAATTGCAGCTCAGTGAAAATAAGTGTACAGTGATGCACATCGCTGCAAAATAAATGCACCTTAAATTTCATAGCATTGTAGAGTTGGAAGGGACCTCAAGGGTCATCTAGCCCAACCCCTTGCAGTGCAGAATAAAACAGCTAAAGAATTCCTCAGAGAGTCCGTATCATTGTGTTAACAGCTCTTGCTCTCAGATGGTTCCTTCTGGCGTACTGTCAGTCTATAGCCGGTTGAGTTCTGCCCTGCAGAGCAGGAAAACAAGCTTGCTTCATCTTCCTTTTGACAACCTTTAGAGATTTGAAGATGTCTCTCATATCTCCTCTCAGTCTCCTCTTTTCCAAGCTAAACATACCCAGCTCCTTCAACTGTTCCTCATCAGGCTTGGTTCCCAGACCCTCTGCACATGTTCCAGCTTGTCAACATCCTTCTTAAATTCTGGTGGCCAGAGATGGACACAGGACTCCAGGTGTGGCCTGACCAAGGCAGAGGAGAGCGGGACTATGACTTCCCTTGATCTGGACACGAGACTTCGGTTGAGGCAGCCTAGAGTAGCATTTGCTTTTTCTGCTGCTGTATCACACTGTGGACTCATGTTAAGCTTGTGGTCCTAAGACCCCTGGATCTTTTTCACATGTCCTACTGGCAGTGGCGTAGCGTGGGTTGTCAGCACAGGCAAGTAATTTGCGCCCCCTAACCCTAACCCCCAGATGTTGCACCCAGTGCGGCCGGCCCCCCCTGCACCCCCCACGCTACGCCACTGCCTACTGGTAAGCCAGATGCTCCTCATCTTATATGTGTGCATCTGGTTCTTCCTGCTTAAGTGCAGAACCTTACACTTGTCCCTGTTGAAATTCACTTTGTTAGCTTGTGCCAAATTCTCCAAGCTGTTGTGCTCATTTTGAATCTTGCTTCTGTCTTCTGTGGCATTGGCCACCCCTCCGTTTGGTGTCATCTGCAAATTGGATGAGCATCCCCTCAACCCCTTCATCTAAGTCATTTATAGATGTTGGACGCCAGCGGGCCCAGGACAGAACCCTGCAGCACCCCCCTTGTCACTTTTTCCCAGGATGACGAAGATCCATTAAGGAGTCTCTTTGGGCTCCAGCCAGCTACAAATCCACCTAACGGTTACCTCCTTCAACCCACATTTTACCAGCTTCCTTCCAAGAATATCATGGGGGACTTTGTCAAAAGCCTTAGTGCTTTTATATATATATATAGAAAAAGGTGCCCGTAGTCACCATGAAGTTGTTACAGGAAGTGTCAGGCTTTTAACATTTGAAAAAGGTGCCGGTACTGTGTACCCTTGAGCTCCCCTCCATCCACCCCCCCAGCTCCGCCCCCCGTGTTCCTAGATGGCGCCCCCAGTTTGCCAAGGGGGCGGGAGGGGGCGTGCGCTCTCCCCACGGCAAGAGTTCGGCAGCTGCAACTCCCAGCGCCCCAGGCCGAGGGCCCTCGCCCTCCCCGCCCCCCCCCCCGCAGCTGGTGGGCACTGCCCTTCCCCTGGGCTCGGCCGCCCCCCACTCGACTCCAGCTGCCCCGCCCCGCCCGGCCTGCGGGTCCCGGAGCGAAGCCGCGCGCTCACAACGGACGGGGCGCCCGCCAGCCGCGCCCGGGAACGGCACTGGGGGGGGGGATCGGAAGGCTCCCGGGAGCCCCTGAGCTGCCTCCGCGACGCCGCCGCGCCCCCGGGCCCGAGGAGGAGGAGGAGCCGCCGCCGCCGCCGCCCTGCCTCCGCGCCCGCCCTCGGCGCCGGCCGGGATGTGATGTCAGGAGGGCGGAAGCGGCGGGGCGGAGGCCCGGCGAGGGGCCGAGGGAGCGGCGGGGGCGGAAGCGGCGCGTCTTCCTGGGCGCCGGGACCGGCTGGGCTGGCATCGCGGCGGCGGGGACGACGCCCCGTCGGGGCTGGGAGCGCGGCCTGAGCGCGGCCATGACTCTGGCCGTCTTCTTCGGCTGCGCCTTCATCGCCTTCGGGCCGGCGCTGGCGCTCTTCCTGCTGACGGTGGTGGCCGAGCCGCTGCGCATCATCATCCTCATCGCAGGGTCAGTGCGGGGGGGGGGGGAGAGGGAGACAGGGAAGACCCCCCCCCGCAGACCGCGCCCCCTCCCCGCCAGGGCCCGGCCTCGCTCGGGGGGCTGCCGGCACGGGCGGAGGAAGAGGGTGCAGGGGGTGCGGCCCGGCCCGGCTGTCATCCCCGCCCCCCGGGACTCCCCCCCCACCCCCGAGGGCGGCTAGCCCCGCCCCCGGTGCCCAGTATGTGCTGGAGCAGCTAGCTGCGCCTCTGGCTGCCGGACCCCCAACTGCCGGGGGGGGGGGCAATGCCTGGGCCCTGGGGCTCCTGGGCCAGCCCGGGGGGGGGGTTCCTGGCTGGGGGCGCCGGTGACCTTGGCCCTCCTCTCCTCCGGCTGCAGGGCCTTCTTCTGGCTGGCCTCGCTGCTCTTCTCCTCGCTGGTCTGGTTCATCGCGGCCAAGGCCAGCGACCCGTCCAACGAGGCGCTCCAGAGGGGCCTCCTCATCTTCGGCGTCATCTTCTCGGTGCTGCTGCAGGAGGCCTTCCGCTTCCTCTACTACAAGCTGCTCAGGTAGGGGGGGCACACGGGGGGGGGCTACAGCCTTGGGTCAGGAAAGGTCCCTTTAAAACCAAGCCCAGCGCTGCCAAGGGGACCCTCCCTCCCAGCAACCCAGCGACAATCGGGGGGGGGGGGGGAGAAGCAGTGGTGGAAGCTGCAGGTGGCAAGCGAGGCCCCCCGGGAGTCACCGCCCAACCAGCCTGATGCCAGTCCTGGGCAAAATGATGCTGCCCATGACCCATTATGCCGGTTGATAGCACAGATTGTCGTCCAGGTGCCCATTTTTGACCCCCAGAAAAGAAGGCCTGGCAGCACTGGGAGAAGCCTCTGCCTGAATGCCTGGACTGCTGTGGCTGCTGCCGGTCAGGGCAGGCAGTGCAGGGCCAGGTGGGTGGAGGGATGTGGGGGCACCAGGCAGCTCCCCCTCTTCCTGTCCGTGGTGGTTGAGCAGCCACAGACAAGGGGGGCTGGTTAGGGGTTCATCCTGGAGGGAGGCAGGGCTCTCCCCTGACTCTTCATAATTCCTGGGACCTGTGGCAATGTTATAGAGGTCGGTAATCTGAAGGAAACAAAGCTGCATAAAGCAATGTAGCGCCATGAGAAAATACAGCTTCAACTGGTATATGAAGAGGCTTATCAGAGCAGATTCTTAGGCTGATTGAACATTGGGCCTCCCTGTAACCTCCCTGAGCCTCTCTGCTTGTGCTTCGGAACGTCTTCCCTTCCCCGGGCATTTTGGACTGATGCTCAGGGTTTCCCACCCAGGCCTGAGGGTCCCGATCCCACAGCCTCCAGCTGGGCAAGAGCATGGGAAGCCAGACAGGGAGGCAGCAAGCAGAGGAAGCAAGACTGTTCTTTGCACTCCTCTCACGCTGAGGAGGAGCTGCAGTGGAAGTCTGCACCTTGGACCCTTCCTGCGTCTTCGGCTGTCTTCGCTCGGATCTCCTTGGGCTCCGACGCATCTCATCCTGCGGAAGGCTGCCTTTCCCCCGTAATCTTGCCTTCCAAGGTTGCCGTCAGCGCAATGATCTCTTTCCAGCACTATCTTGTTGCACCCTCCCCCGACCCCCATGAGGACTGTGGGGTGGAGGAGACTCCAGGGCAAAGTGAGATCCCTGGGGCAGAGACGGTGTGGGTTGCCCCACAGTCCACCACAGGGGCTTGGCAGACGCAGCAATGGCTGCTGCGGGGCAGAGGAGATACTGGTCTGCCTGTAGCAAGGGGTCTTTCCTGGGCCTTTGGTCCCATTGAGGCCAGTGTGCCGGTCTTGTCTGCAGGACACCCCCCCCCATCCACCTCTGGAGCTCAGAGATTCCCCTTGAAGGCTAATCCTGATGAGCGCCACCCATGAGGAGCCCCATCGGGAGAGATGGTGGGCTGCCCCATGACTGTGAAGGCCAGCAGGGGGGCTTGCCTTGCGTGGACTCCAACCATCAGCTTGGCTGGGGGTTTCTTCTGTGCAGACGTTATTCTCCTGAAATCACGTTGAAAACAGAGGCAGAGAGGAAGGGTGACCCTCACTTTGCACCAAGACTGCAGGCTCTAGTTGTGATTCCTGCCTTGCTGAGGGGGTCCCTTCCAACTCTACAGTTCTCGGGTTCTAAGACAGGCCAAAGTGCTTAAGGTGAGATATGCTGAAGATTTCCAGTACAAAACTCAGGATTCATTCTCTCCCCTGACCAGGAAGGCGATTGAGGGGCTGTTGGCCCTGAGTGAAGATGGCTGCTCTCCCATCTCCATCCAGCAGATGGCGTACGGTGCGTTTCTAGAGGGCAGGGAAGAGAAATGGGCAAAGAGGGTCTTCGCTCTCAGCCCAGGCTCCCTTGGGGATTGGGAGGGAGGGAGAAAGGAGGCCCGGAGGCGGGGGGGGGTCCGACTTCTATATCCATGGGAGGGGCTGCTTGAGTGCACCCCCCCCATCCAGACAATCTGGGGCTGAGCCATCTCCCTTCTGGGAGGGAAAAGAGCAGTCCAGGAAGGGGTGGGGGACGTGGGGGAGGCTCTGGGAGCATTCCTGGTGAAATGTCTGGGTCTGAGGCGGGGCTGGGAGGGTCCCACGGTCTGACTCTGCGCACAACGGCTTCTTCCCCGCAGTGGCCGGCCTGGGCTTTGGCCTCATGAGTGGGGCCTTCTCCATGATCAACCTTCTGGCGGACGCTCTGGGGCCAGGCACCGTGGGCATCCACGGGGACTCCCAGCTCTACTTCCTGACGTCAGGTAAGGGTCTCCAGAGGCTCCCCCCCGACCCCCCTGGCCTGCCTCCTCCCTGCCTAACGGATGCTCTCTCCCGCCACAGCCTTCATGACGCTGGTGCTGGTCCTTCTGCACACCTTCTGGGGGGTCATCTTCTTCCACGGTTGTGAGACCAAGCAGTGGTGGGAGGTGGGCGCTGTGGTGCTCACCCACCTGATCGTCTCTGGCCTGGTGAGTAGCTGGAGGGCAGAGAGGGGCTCACGTCTCACGCTGGTTCGCTTATTCATTTATTTGCTATGAAGGTGCAGCATAAAACAAACAGTATATTGCATAATAAACAAATCGGGGCAACATTTATTCTTTTATTATGAAGGAAGGATAAAAGAATAAATGGAATGTAAAATAATGGCATCAATGAAGTCAAGCTACCAAAAGCAAATCCTGGGCGATAAGGGGCAGGGAAGGGAGCAGCTGCCACGGGGGGGGGGGGGCAGGGGCTTGGGGTCGAGGGGTGCAGTCTTGACACTGCGCCTGCTCTGTGCTGAGCTCCCTGCCGCCGCCCCCCCTCCGCTGCCAGTGACTGGCAGTGATGTGGGGCTGGGAAGGGGAGAGGGAAAGCACTGCCACCCCCTCCGGCCACCCCATGGGCTGCTATGGGGTGTCTCTTCCACACTCACCATTCCAGCTCCCTTAAGAAGTAGGAAAATGCATTAATCTAAATCATAAAGGAATAAGTGAAATAATACTGACTTGGGTCTTTCAAATTCCCAACTGTTCTTAACTTGCTAGTATTTAGTATTTTAATAGTTTTTTTTGTATTGTTTTAAAATGAATCTCCAGAGAAATTGCATTGAATTTGCTGTTATTTAGCTACATTTAATTGCCAGCATAAAACAGTCTGTATCTGCCTCTCAAATAGAAAATTCAGCACTGCAAAGTCATGTCCCAGGTAAAAAGAAGAAGAGTCCCCAAAGTGTTTGCAGTCTTTATGCAAAAGTTAGAACAGGGGTCTGCAACCTGCGGCTCCGGAGCCGCATGTGGCTCTTTTACACCTTTGCCGCGGCTCCGGGACGGATACTAGCGAGGGGAAGAGGCGCATTGTGCGCCCCGACACTCCCCACTGTGGCGGGCGCTGTACTGGCTGTGACGTCGCATGGGGGCGGTGCGTGCATTAGTCACGCACCGTCCCAACGTCACCTTCCCGCCCGCCCGCTACATTGTAAGGGGCATGTACACTGGTCACTGCATTGAAAGGGGGCATGTACGCTGGTCACTGTTTTGAAGGGGAGTGAAGAACACACACACACACAAAGGTAACTTGTTAATTTAACGTTTATTTGTATGAGGAGGAGTAATTCTGAGGGGTCAAACAAAGAAATAATAAAAAAGTGACAAAACAGTTATTTTTATAATGACGAGTTTTGCGGCTCCCCGTTGTTGTTTTCTTCGGAAACGGGTCCAAGTGGCTCTTTTTGTCTTAAAGGTTGCAGACCCCTGAGTTAGAAGAACTTCTGGTATAAAATTAGTATTACCAGACAGGAGAAGCAAGTTTTACAGGGGAGGGAGACGTGTGATGGAGAAATCCAATTGGAGCTTTGAATGGAATCTGTGAAGCTGCTCCATGGAGGGAATCAGTCCATGTCCACAGAAAAGGAAATGCTTCGGGGGGAAATGGGAACGGCATGAAAGGATGGGGAAGACCATGCTAGTCTCTTCATGTTCAGAGGAAGCAGCCCAGCAAGGTCCAAGGAGAATGGGAAAGCCAGCTGAGGAGAAGCAGCTCTCCAAAAGCTCCCTGAGGAATAGATCCTTGAATGTCCCTGAAAACAGGACAAACGGAGCCATTTTTACCTTGTACCCAAATGCTTCTTATGCGGGGGCCAGTTGAAAATCCCCTGGAAGGGAGTTGCGTCAAGGGGGCACCACCACCGAGAAGGCCCTGCTTCTTGCCCCTGGGCTGCCACCGCAAGTCAGGCCAGCCCTGCAGGAGCCCCACAGAAGGAGCTCTTGTCCCAAGCCCTGGGGTCCCAAGGCGCTCTGGGCTCTGGGTGCAACCAGCCAGGCCCAGTTGCCCACTGGCAGCCAGTGCATGCTTAGGGATCGGGGTGGATGGTGAGACACCTCCCCCCCCCATGATGCTCCTCCAGGATCAGGGCTTCCCACGCTGTCAGAGGTGCCCCTTGCCACACTCCGGCGTCCGCGATGGTGCATTCATGGAGAAACCGGTTCAGGAAGCAGCAGCCAGCTCCCAGGTGCGCTGGGTGGGGGGGAGAGAGAACGGGCTGGCCCCAGACTTGGGGACCCCCCCCCCCCCGGTTCTGCTCTCCCACCCTTCCCTGCCTCTCCTGTCCCATCTTCCGAAGACCCAGCATAGGCGCTCCTGGGCACCTTCTGCCCTCACCTGTGTCGAGAGAGCTCCGAGGTGGCTTCCTGAACCCAGCACTTTGGTCATGGGGAGCTCAGGTGCCGTATTGGAGAGGTGTGTGTGTTGACACCCGCCCCCCTTTGATCTAGGCCAGCAGACCTGAAACAAGGTGAATGGAGTGTCTGGGTCACCATGAAAGGGGGCCGTGATGGTCCTCTGAGAGGCCTCACCCCCCCCCCCAACACACTGCTGGCAGCCAAAGGGTGAGGCAGGTCTGAGATACTTCTTCCATTCAGTTGTCAGACCAGCAGAAATCTGAACAGGCCAATTGTTAGATGACGGGTAGGAGCAAGTTCTCAAGGACATGCTAAAAATCCTAAAAAGACAAGAAAAGCAGCAGCACATTTGAGAACTATCCTGCAAAGGAGAGAATGGAAAAAATTCATTCAGAATGAAACTCAATTCCTGCCCTTCTTCACCTTACAATTTAGCATAAAGTGATTCAAAATCCTAGGTTAGAATCAGAGTTGTTGCTGAAAGGCAACCCCAAAGGTCATCTAGCCCAACCCCCTGCGGTGCAGGAACCACAGCTAAAGAATCCCTCACAGATGACCACCCAATCTCTGCTGAAAACCTTCCAAGGCAGGAGATTCCACCACCGCCCAAGGGAGCCTTTTGACTACAGTCATAGCTCATGCTGTTTGCTTCATGATACATTTTTTCAGGTTGCATCCCGTAGCGACCCGGAAGAACCGGCAAGGGTTACTTCCATTTTCGCCGCTCACACATGCGCAGACGCAGCGAATTGCAACCCACACGTGCGCAGACGCGCTGCTGTGGGTTGTGTTCTATTCATGTTGCGAATGGGCCTCCGGAATGGATCCTGTTCGCAACCAGAGGTACCACTGTACATCTGTTGATGCAGCCTAGAATAGCATTAATCTTTTTTTGCTGCTACATCACATGGTGGACTCAAGTTAAGACCCCTGGATCCTTTTCACATGTTTTGCTGGCAAGCCAGGTGTCCCTCATATTTGTGCACTTGGTTCTTCCCATCTAATTGCAAAACCTGACATTTGTCCCTATGGAAATGCCTTTTGTTAGTTAGTTCTTCCTCCAGAAGCATTCACTTCCCCTCCCTGTTTGTCTACTGCAATGTGATGTTGTCTCCCTTCCTGCAGACATTCTGGAACCCCATCTACCTGGGGAGCCTCCTCCCTGCCTACCTGCTCATGGCAGGTGCTGCCGTCTGGGCCTTCCTCGTCTCTGGCGGCTCCAAAGAGAACCTGCGCCACTTCCTCCTGTGTAAGTATGGCCAGAGCTTGCCCCATCACCCTGGCTCCAAGCAGCAACCCACCCAGAGGCCTTTGGCTCTCCCTGGAGTTGGCCCCTCCATCTCCTGGGGCTTGAGGTCTCAGGCTCTTTGCCCCTGACCCCCTCTGTCTCTTTCCACAGGCCTGCGGAGTGGGACAGCGCCACCACCCGGATCCTGAGGCCCCGCTGGGCTCCCCCGCCCTGTCCTTTGGAGCCATTTGCTGAGGCAAGGAGGACGCAGCTGCTGTGCCTTTGGGAGTGCTTCTGGGCCCGAGGAGGGGGCCGCTGGACTTGCCCCCCGAAGCCCCTCTTGGGGCGAGTTGCCGTAGAAGGTCTGGGCACAAGGGGCGCTGCAGCAGAGCTCCTGGACCCTGTGAATCTGCAGCAAAAGCCCCCTCCCTCCAGAGAGGGGTTTCTGGCCAGCTGGCGTTGTTTAAATAGGGGGTGGGCTTTGGGGGTGCTGGGCGAATGTCATGTGCCGGCATAGGGTGTTGGGGGGGGGTGAGCATCTGTCTCTGTGGGGTGGGGGTGCAGAGGGAGAGCCAGCTGTGTGGTCTGCTTAGAGGAGAGAGGGGATCGGGGTGGGGGATACTGGGGAAGGGGGAGTGCCCCACATGGCCTCTTTCTTTCATGGGGGGCACATCTCTGCACATTTGTACTAATAAAAAGGCTGGATGAGGCCCACAGTGTGTGTACCTGTCTGGGCAGTGGTGGGGTTGATGGTGCTACACTGAGGAAGGGGGGCTTCAGAGAGGGGGCTGCATCCTCTGAGAAATAGGGCTGGGCTGGCTGCTGGTTGCTTCAGGGGCTCCTCCTGTTCGGGTTGTGTTTCTGGGGGCGGCAAGATGTCCTTTGGTGTCCTTCCAGTCTGATGAGAAACGGTTGTGGGGGCTGGTTTTGTTTAGCCTGGAAGAGAGGAGGCTGAGAGGAGATGGGAAAGCCATCCTCAAATATCCCAAGGGCTGCCACATGGAAGAGGGAACAAGCTTGTTTTCTCCTGCTCTGGAGGGTAAGCTTCAAACCAGTGGCTTCAAGTTACAAGAAAGGAGATTCCGGTTAAACCTCAGGAGGAACTTTCTGGTGTCTCCCTCTGCAGCAGTGTTTCCCAACCTTTGGCCTCCAGCTGTTTTGGACTACAACTCCCATCTTCCATGGCCACTGGTCTTGCTAGCTAGGGATGATGGGAGTTGTAGTCCAAAAGCAGCTTGAGACCCAAAGTGGGATGTGGATTCCCCTTCCTTGGGGGTTTTTAAGCACAGCTTGGATGGCCACTGCCACGGATGCTTCATTGCGGAGGGTTGGGCTAGATGCCTCTCAGGGTCCCTTCCAACTCTACAGTTCTATTAAATGAATAAATACTTTTGGGTAATTGGACCTCAATTAATCCAGGGTTTTCAACACGAGTACTAATTGGGCCCTAAAATGCCTCCTGTTTCGTTGTCTACTCTGGGACAATTTTTCAATGTGAAGAGCACCCAAATATAGAAAGAAACACAGTTTCTTTGATAAACTGCACAGGTAAGGCCACATGAGCCGCCTCCTCCAACCGTCCCCAAACCTTTCCTTTATGGAAAAAGTTAATATAGCTCCAAATAACTGCCATGAAGATGCATCCGGAGAGCATTAAGCCTGAGCTCTTTGACTGCCTCTCCCTTTGCTGGGCTTATCCTGCTTCTGACATCATGGTTTGTTTTTATACCACCCTTCACTGATGCCCTAAGGATACGCCTGCATTCAACCTCAGCCATGTCCACAGAAACCCCCCTGGCCAGTCAACCTCTGCAACTGGCTTCCCATCAGCCTGACACTCTGACAATGTTGGCCCTTAAAGAAAACAGAACTAAATAGAAGAAAAGAGGAGCACTGCTAGTGAAGGGGTCTTCACCTGGTCCATCTCTGTCCTGCTGATCGTTATCCATTCTTGCTTCAACTTGGGAATCAGGAAGTCTGGCCTTTAAATCCATGCCCAGAACAGGATTGTGGCGCCTTCACATCAAGCCAGTGTGAAGAGAGCAATCCTGGTGGTGCCAGGCTGATTCCAGTGCCAGGAGGGCCCTTGCCAGCCTCTGCCAGCTGGTGCGAAGGGAGGCCAATCCTGCTTGGCTGACTCCTTGTTTCTCCTTCCCATGTCAAGTGGCGAGAAGGACAAAACAGTAGCCTAAGTGGAGCCTGGCTGCTGGATCAGGCCAAGGGCCAGAGTGTTCTGCATCCTGTTCTCGCAGTGGCCAACCAGATGCCCATTATGGGAAACCTGCAAGCAGAACAGGCAGAAAGCACCCTTTTGCAGGCAAAGCCAAAATGTCCTGCTTGCAGCTGCCTTTGAGCCACCACACCAGGAGCCTCAGCCGAGGGATCTTGACAGGTGGCAAGGACATCTCACCTGTCAATCAGGTGACAGCATGAGGTCGTGTGATTCACAGTCGGTCAGCTTCACCCACCTGCCGGCTTTAGCAAAGGCTGGTCTTGACAAGGAGCCAAAAATGTCCCCTGGCCCTGCTTTACAGAACTGGCCTGTTGGCCCCCCCCTTTCTGCGGCTCAGCTGCCCCCTAGGCTACAGGGACATCTCTTGCCACAGGCCCTCCCCCCCCTGCTATAAAGGTGCCCACCACCCACTGCCATTGGGCCTGGCACTGCAGCCGAGTCCAGAAGCCACTGGGTCTTTGAGCTCCACACTTTCTCCAGAGACAGTGGCTCTCCGGGGCTCAGGCCGGGACTCTTTCCCAACTCTGTCTCGAAATGCTGGGGGTTCACCTGGAGAACTACTACCTGCAAAGCAGGTGCTCTACCTCTGAGCTACAGCCCTTCCCTTCTCCCACCCCAGCTGGTTTATTGGCCATGGCAGTTCAGTCACCAAACTTGTCTATGTGCTCTTGGGCTTCTGATTTCTCTTGAACGACTGACATGGCAGCGCCAGTCTGGCAAAGGAGTCTTGATCCATTCACCCATGGCATCCTGACATTTCCCTCTCCTGTATAGTCCTAGAATTGAGGAGTTGGAAGGACCCAAAGAGTCATCTAGTCCACCCCTCTGCAACCCGCAGTTTCCAGGGAGGCCTCCTTTCTTGTATGCGCACAGCATGGTTGAGGCGTGCTGTGCTGCCCAAGGCCCTTTTGCCCATCCCTGCCTTGTGTCGTGGGACATCGTCTTCATGCCTGGATCCAGGGCCACGCTTCATTTCCCAGCCGAAGGACACCCCACAGCCAAGTGGGCATCAGAAGCAGCAGGGCTTGAGCCTCTGGGGGCAGAAGCGGGCCAGCCTGGCTCGGAGGCCCCCCTTCCCCTCTCCCCATCCTCAGGGCCCTTTGCTCTTTCAGGCGGGGTGGGGAGGCTTCCCCCAGAACTGAAGAAGGAAGGGGGCTCCCCAGGAAGAGGGTGGGCTGTCCTTCACATCAGGGATGCTTGAGCTTTGGTTCCTGCACTGCAGGGGGTTGGACTGGATGACCTCAGGGGTCCCTTTCAACCCAGCACATCTGTGACTCTCTTTTAAAAAGTGGGCAGAGATGGGAGCATGTGCTTCAAACCTTTTTGTAATGCAAAAAAGAACTGACACACTGAAGGCCTGGTTCCATTGTGGGTTCCTGTCCAAAGGGGGTGGGGTGCAAGAGGGTCTCAGTTCACAACCAATGCTCTGTGTGCGGCCTTTGCGACCCAGCAGCTGCCGCAGCAAAGTCCATGCCCAGCCAGGCTTCCATCCCATCCCGGCAGACCAGAGCACTGGTGGGCAAGGCAACCACAGGAAAGGAACAGAAATGGGAAACAAAATATACCGCGTCACATACAAAGGGGAAGAGGAAGAGGAGACCAAAGGAAAATGTGGAAATGCTACATTTCTCTTCCATCTCCTCCCCGTACATATTCCTCCTGGTTGTAACATTGCCAGTAAAACCCAGTAAAAACGTTTTCGGGATGAAAAAAGGAAGGTGCCTCAATCAACAGTAATGAAGCCGTGAATCAGATTGTGAGTGTGAGAGCCAGAGAGGGAGCTGCTCTTGTTGCTCTTGCAGCTGAACTACTCCAGGGGCGCATCTTGTGCACAGCAGAATCTTTAGCGCCTGCCTCCTCCTGACGCCTGTCTCTGCGCCGCTCACTTCTACTGTGTGTCGGCCGGAGAACGTCTCCCAGGCTGGGCATCCCTTCATCAGCCAAGATGCCCACCTGGCACTGCCCTGCAATGGCTCAGAGCAGCAGACCCAAGCAAGGTGGGAATGGAGAGATTCCCTAGCAAGGTGGGAATGGAGAGATGGGTTTCATCCGGCGCTCGGTCCCAGTCTTCCTCCCATTCAGAACCAACCAGAACGAAGACAGGTGTTGCCATATTCAGGATGGACAGCAGGAAGGGCTCCTTCTCCAAGGCTAGACATTGCTCCCACTAGACGCAGTGTCAGCAAGCCACCTGGGTGCCTTGAAAGGGGGACTGGACCAAGGCAGGGAGGAGGAGGGGGCCCTCTGTGGCCACAGGGCATGCTGGCTGTGGGCTCCCCATGGAAGGAGAGCAGCCGCAGGGAGGGTCTCCCACTCCAGGGACGTCCTGCACAAGGCCCTTGGGTAGCCACAGGGGGCAACAGGAGGCTGGGCTCAAGAAGCCTTGGGCCTGACCCAGCAGAGCAGCGCCCCCTCTGGTGGGTCAGATCCAGCCGCTGCTGCCCAGGACTGTGGGGAAAGGGAGAGGGGGCTTGCCACTGCTTCACCCAGGAGCCCTTGCCCTTGCCGAGGTCCCTGTGCTGGTGTCCGAGGCGCCTTCCTGCATGCTTCTGCTCAGTCAAGGGGGCAGGTGCCAGGGCCAAGGCTGTGGGGACACCGTGGGGCTGGGTGCCTGGGTGTCTCCTCCTTGGGTGGGGGCAGGGAGGTGTTCAGACGTGGCAGAGGGAGTCGTGAGAGGCAGGGGGAGAGACACTGCCAGGGCTTCCTTCTAGGCTGCGTTCTCCTCCGTGGTGGCTGCTGTGTAGATGATGCTGGACTTGATGGGCTGAGAATCCCGTCTGCGGGGGGGGGGGGAGTGGGAGGCAAGTAGAGGCACATTTAGGACAGAGTTCTTCCCCCTCTCCCCAGCAGCCAGGTCTCCACTGGACCCCTTTGTGCCTCAGACTGCCCTTCCATTGGGGCAGGTCACAGACAGAAGTGGGAAAGGGGAGCAGCTCTTGGGACCCTCCCTGAGAAGCGGGAGAGGGGAGAAAGGCCGAGAAAGAGCACCTGGGAGGCACGGGGGGTCCCCCCCAGCCACGTGGGCTCTTGTGGCACCCCTCCCAGAAGGGGGTCCTAGGCAGAAGCCCCAGATTCAGGAGCTGCCCTGAAGGAGCCTCTGCTGGGCTTTGTGCCTTCAGCTCCAGGGGCTTGCAATGCCCCTCCCCTCTTACCTGCGGTTCTGGGCCTGGTGCTTCCGGACATAGAGGAAGAAGGCGAGAGCAGTGATGCCAAAGAGAGCTGCAAATATGGCGGCCAACACGTCCCCTGTGGAAAGAGAGCAACCTGTTGGTTCTGCCCTGGGGAAGGTAGCTAAGGGAGGCCTTGAGTGGTGTGAGGGGAGTGAGGGAGGTCCTGCCCTGTCTGGCTGGTGGGGGGGGGGGAGCCCTTCTGAGGCACCTTCCAGTCTTGCATGAGGGGAGCCATGACCCGCACATAAAGGATGGCAGTGTGAACCACAAAGCCTGCAGGGAAACTGCTGGAGAAGAGCTCTTGCCCCAGACCCCCCAGCAAGAAGGCAGTGAGGTCACAAGCTATAGTGCCCAGGTGGAGCAAGGGATGGGGCACATACCTGTCTGAAGGGAGGAGCCCACCTGCTGGTCAGCACCTGGAAGCAAAGCAGAAAAATGGGATTCAGACGCCAGGGAGGGGCAGCTGGGGGGCTCCTCTCCTGAGCTACTAACCAGTGATCAATGTCTCAGGTTGCGGGGGGGGGGGGTGAAGATGGAGGAGGGGAGACACAAGCCCCTAGTTCTGCTCTTACCTGAACTTGTGGCTGGACTCTGACCTAAAACACACAAGACAGTGAATTGTAGGAGGAGCTGTGGTTGTTTTCTTTTATATTTATTAGGCGCTTTGCTCACAAAAGTGTCTCAAAAAAGCTTACGGCAGAGTCTAGACACCAAAACCAACAAGAACAAGCCTGCAGAACAGTAAAAACCCCAAAAGCGCCAGTGAAAGGCGTCACCTGCCGCACGAAATGGCATAACAGCACTTTAAAAACCCTTAAGTTTCAGAGCCAAATGCCCAGGTAAAAAGGGAGGGAGGAGCCTGGTGCCAAAAAATAGGTAGAGCTTTGATTGATTGATTGATTGATTGATTGATTGCGGGGGGAGAGAGAAGATGTGAATTCCTCCCCTCCCAATTTTCACATGTGCCCACCATGGAAGATTTCCCAGAAGCAACCACACAAAAGCCACAGCATCTGTGTAGCCACAGAGGGAGCTTCACAAGGACCCCATTGCCCCCCAAAACTCTGGGTGGTGCTGAGGCAGTGGCAGAACTTTTGAGGGGTTCATTCACATCTTCTTTGGCAGGAAGAGGAATGGTTTGACTGTTCCCCAAAGAATAGGAGCCAGAGAAAGAAGGGAGGCAGCAGGGGAGGGGGTTATGTAACACACCACCCTGCCCCACATCAGACCCACAGCCTATAGGTTGCCGCTCATCCCAGATTTTAGCTCCCTGGGCGCCACAGCCAAAGGAGAGCCCAGACAAGCATCAGGGAGGCGGTGGCAGTGGCCAACCAGGCATGAAGAGCAGGGATTGGGGAGGGAGCAGAGAAGGAAAGGAGCCTGGTGAGAGAGGAAGGGGCAGCACAGCCACCAGCCAGAGAGCCTTACCTTCTCCAGAGGCGGGTTCAGGGTCTCTCCCTGAGGCACCATCTGGGGTGTGGGGCTGCCCTCTGCCTGCAAGGAGACCAAGAGCGTCAGACCTGCCCCTCCAGGGGAAGCTGCCCTTCCTCACCCACAGCTGCTTCTGCCCTCAGAAGAGGCAGCCCAAGGGGAAATGCCTGCTGAGCCTGCCAACTGGAGCATCAAGGCAGAGGTATGTCTCCCCCTCTGGCCTCCACCCCAGAGGAAGCCCAGAAGCAGAGCTGCCAGCCAGACCTCCCCACCAGGCCCCCCTCATTTTGGGGGCAGCCCAAGGCCTTACCTGCTGCAGATCCTGCACTGTCGCCCCCACCTTCCTCTGCAGGACCATAAGGATCCGGGGCCCTTGGAGATCCCTCCTCACCTGCAGGATTGAGCACAAGGAGCTGGTCAGTGTTGTTTTGCGCTTTTGGTCCTTGTGCTCACTGAAGGCAAGCAGGCAAAGACGGAGCCCCATAGCAAGACCCCTTGGGCCAGGGGAGCCCAGGTTCAATCTCGATTGGTGGCATTTACAGAAAGGGCTGGCAGAGAGTCATTCCAGAAACCTGGAGAGCCACTGCTGCTCCCGGAGCATGGTGGTCCAGGGGTCTGACCCTGTGACCCTCTGCTTCCTATGTCCCTGGGGCAACCACCTCATCCCAGGGAATCTGCAGCCCTGTGGCCCAACTTCACAGCCTCCAAGAGGAGTGCAAGGGAGTTGCCACAGCTGCGCCTCCAGGGAGCGTGGCTGGATTTGTCCTTTGGTGGGGAAAGTAGGGGAGGGTACTGCTCTCCCTGAGCAGAACTTGCAACAGCAACGCACATCCCATGACAGACACTTTGGTTTCCCCATAACGGTCTGAATCATAGATGCACAGAATTGTAGAGTTGGACGGGACCACAAGGGTCATCTAGTCCAACCCTCTGCAAGGCAGGAATCAAAGAACTTGCAACCTTGATTTTACTAGCGCCAGGCTCTCACCAACTGAGCTAACCATCAGCCAACCATTCAGGTTGCCTGAAACTGCCCCCCATAGGTGCCAAGTGCCATGCATATCAATGGTTGTCTTTGGGAGGGGGCCATTGTTCTGCACAGCTTTCCTGGGATTGGCGGCTCTGGATGGGCAGGCAGGCAAAGGAATGGTCCTGGGCTTTGCTCAGCTCCATCCAAGGTTTCCTACCCAAGCTTGGTGCTGCTGTCTAACATTAAGAGCCCTTTCACCTGTTCAGTGGCAGTGAGGTCCTCCCTGGCACCGAAGATTCAGGCTCCGTCTGGTATCTCCCCAGCAAAGCCACAGATGCCCTCAAGTGACGTCCATGCCAGGTGGAGACGGCGGAGCCTGAAACCCTCCTGTGGCTGCTGAGCAACTGCCTGGCAAACAATCCTATCTCTTCCTCCAAAGGACTCCACCTGCCCCCCCCCTGGCCAGGCCCAGCTGCCAGGTGAGGCACACCTTGGCTTGGGAGGGGAAGCCTTCCTGTGACACAACAGCCCATTCAGGGAGACCAGGAAGGAGGGCAAGTGGCAGCCCTGGGAGGGCGGCCAGATCAACAGCCTTGCCTGATAACAAGATTGTCCCACGGCCCGAGGAATCAGGGTCAGACTGTGTGTGTTTTTGTGGGTGGGACGGAGGCGGCTAGGAAGTAGCCAAGGACCAAGGGAGGGAGAAGAGAGGAGAAGAAAGGGCTGTGTCTGCCCCAGAGTCATGGACCTCAGTACACAAGAGACAAGGCTGCTCAAGATCACCTTGAATGGAGGGACTGCTCCTCTAATCCAGAACGAGACCAAGGCAGAAATCAGTGGGCGAGAGGAGCTGCTCAAAACTCTGAGAATCATAGAACGGTAGAGTTGGAAGGAACCCCAAGGGTCAATTAGTCCAGCCCCCTGCAATACAGCTGCTCCCGGTACAGGGAAGACAAAGTAGCAGAACAAGGAGGAGAAGGAAAGAGGTCAGGGCAGGGAGCTACTAGAAACAAAGACTAAAGGAGAGATATAAATAGTGGTGAGCATCAGGGGATGAAACATCCAAAGAGAGAAGTGGCCGGACTCTGTGGTCCTGTGGACCTGCCCTGGTCCCTGGCCCTCCTTCAGAGGGGATGGAGAACCAGTGGCCATCCAGATGTTGCTGGACTCCAGCCCATAAATCATGAGAGTTGCGCCCCAAGACCATCTAGGGAGCCACAGGCTGCCTTGTTGCTGTTCTACAGAGTTGAAGGTGTGACCGTCCTGAGGCAGAACTCTCAGCTAAGCCCAGCAACAGGCTCCCTTACCAGGCGGTTGAGCCGCTTCTGGGCTGTGGAGCATCGGGAAGCTGGCCAGGACACTCCGGCCCTGCAAACTCTGAGGCAAGCGGAAGTTGTCCTGGATCAGCTCGTCCTCATCTCCATGAAGGGTGTCCTCCAGCAGAGAGATCTGAAATGAGAAGGCACAGGTCATCGAGATGGAACATCCGACAGAAAACAACACTCCCAAGGATCCAAAGGCAGACCTACTGTAGAGGGGAGTCCAGCAAATCACAGAATCATAGAATTGTAGGGTTGGAAGCACTCCCCAGGGTCATCTAGTCCAACTTCCTGCAATGCAGGAATCACAGCTGGATCACCAGACCACACCCTGTGATAGAGAAGCAAGGCAACATGCAGGGAACCGTCTTCCTACAAGACAACCCCTCTGCATGTTCCTCCACCCAGACAGACCTGATCTGGGGACAGCTGAATTGTCTGGTTAAAGATCGTCCAGTTCACCGTCTGGTAACAAGGTGGAGTGGTCAGTGAGCCATTATAGCGGAAGTAGCGACTGAGGTCGTCAGGAAGGAGCTTGGCTACATCAAAGGCAGGAATCCAGGTTTCTTCTCCTGGGAAAGGAAAGGAGGGGAGGGTGGTCCATAGCAAAGGGACCCAGAACATCCGCTTTGTTAGACGGCCCCAGAGAGTTCCAGTAACAAGTGTGTGTGTGAGAAAACACAATGCACAATCTAACACACCTCATGGGCCTTTTTCCTAAATGGACAAACCCTAAACATTGTGGCCTCTCCTCCTAGGGGAGTTGCTCCAGCCCCAAAATATCTCAGGTCCCAAAACATCACGAGGTGCAAATGCAAAGCTGTGTTGCAGAGCCCCTGCCCAAAGGGGCTGGAGCCCAGGGAGAGGCAGCCCTGACTCCCCATGGCCCAGCACCCACTCTGCACCCACAGAGTCTTGCGGGAATCTTGATTTCTCCAGACGAGGCAAAGCAAAAGCAGCCCAGCAAGAGCTGACAGGCTGGATGAGCATCTTCTGCCCATGGCTCCTTGCCGCACCCCTTGCTCTTACCTTCCTCATGGACATCATTCAGATGTTCAAGGATGTGCTGATATGGCTCGTTTTCCTCTGACCCAACCTGGAATGGCAGTGGAAAGGGCTCTTGAGAGCTCTGAGTGGGGGCGTTTGCCCCTCTCATAAGCTGGTGCTGGTGGGTGTCTCCAGCGCAGCCCCCTCCCACTGCCCCAGAGCGCAGGAGGAGCTGCTCAGACCCCTTGCACGGCTTCATTTGCCCCCTCTTTCTGCCACCGTCACCTGCAGAAATGCAGCCAGCACAGCCAAGCCTCCGGGCTCGACCAGCGCCTCCTGGATGGTGTCAAAGTGGGAGCTGTAATAAACCACATGAATCTGGAAGCAGAAAGAGAGAAGAGCCATGAGTCCCTCAAAAGTCTCATCTGGACCTTCTCCAGCAGCTCAAGAAGTCAGGCAGTGTTTCACTTCATACAGCATGTTTATAGAATGGCATTATGATATTGGTAGATTTATTTTCCTATATTCCTCCAGGGATGGCCATCCTACTTTCAGGATTTCTTCCTGAGGTGCAGATGCATCTAGCTGGCAGCTTTGGGGCAAAGAATGCCGGATTCAATGGACCATTAGCTGAATTCAGCAAGTTTTCAGCTGGAAAGTCTAGCAAAATCATCTATGGCTCCGACCGGGTGGAATGCTCTGTCCCAGGAGACTAGGGCCCTGCAGGATTTAACCTTCTTCCATCGGGCCTGTAAGACAGAGCTGTTCCACCTGGCCTTTAATTTGAATTCAGTCTGATCTTTTATTTCCCTTCTCTTCCCTCCCCCCCCCTTTTATGAAGATTACCCGCTTTGGGACCCCACAGCTAATTCTCCCCTGGCCTCCTCGCTGGCCCAAGTAGGACCAATTCACCCAGCTAGCCCTGGTGACTATCTAATGCTTATTGGATGGATTTCCCCCAAATTGATTTTTGAACTTTGAATTTTATTGTTATTCATGTTTTTATACTGTTATTTTATGATGCTTCTATGTTGTATTACAATTAAGTGCTTTAAATTTGTTGTTAGCTGCCCTGAGCCCGGTTTCTGAACCAGGAAGGGCGGGGTATAAATAAATTATTATTATTATTATTATTATTATTATTATTATTATTATTATTATTATTACCTATAAATCCAAAAGGTGAAATTAATGGCTAATATTTTTAAAAAATAAATACCTGTGCTTACCTGATATTATTATTTGTACTGTCATCATGGTCATTATTATATGACACCATACAATATTTTTATACTATTCGATTGCGATACTGCCCTCATTGTTATGGATTAGACTGGACTGGTGAGCTTCCCTCCGAGGCATTTTTTTGGGGGGGGGGGCGGGGCTGTAAATGTCATAAATCCTTTTTTTTTTTTATAAAATTTTTATTGGTTTTACAAAATTTTAAAAAGACAAACAAACACTAAAAGAGACAAACAAACACGCATAGTTTCAAACATATTTTCATGTAAACCTCTTTTCTTGGACTTCCCCATACCCCCCCTCTCTGCATCCCAATGTCCATACTTCAACTAGCAACTCCCAATTGTTGCTTTCAAATCTCTGTCATCTTAGTCCTTTTTTTATATTCTAACCTTATATCCCTGTACCCCTTTGTTTCTGAAAACCACAACATTTTTAACATTCATTAAGTTTATAGTGGTCCTTAAGGTAACTTTTAAATTTTCTCCAGTCTTCTTCCACCGTCTCTTTTCGTTGATCACGGATTCTGCCTGTCATCTCGGCCAATGTCATATAGTCCATCACTTTCATCTGCCATTCTTCCAGAGTGGGTAAATCTTGTGTCTTCCAGTACTTTGCGATAAGTATTCTTGCTGCTGTTGTAGCATACATAAAGAAAGTTCTATCCTTCTTTGTCACCAATTGGCCGACAATGCCCAAAAGGAAGGCCTCTGGCTTTTTAGGGAAGGTACATTTAAGTACCTTTTTCATTTCATTATAGATCATTTCCCAAAAGGCCTTAATCTTCGGGCATGTCCACCAAAGGTGATAAAAGGTACCTTCAGTCTCTTTACACTTCCAACATTTATTATCAGGCAAATGATAGATTTTTGCCAGCTTGACTGGGGTCATGTACCACCTGTATACCATTTTCATAATGTTTTCCTTTAAGGCATTGCATGCCGTAAATTTAATACCGGTGTTCCATAACCACTCCCAGTCAGCTGACATAATGTTATGTCCAACATCCTGAGCCCACTTAATCATAGCCGATTTAACTGTTTCTTCCTGTGTGTTCCATTTCAACAGCAAGTTGTACATTCTAGATAAGTTCTTAGTATTGGGTTCTAACAGTTCGGTTTCTAATTTTGATTTTTCCACCTGGAAGCCAATTTTCCTGTCCTGTTTAAAAAATTCCATTATTTGGCGATATTGGAACCAATTTTCTACTTTATGCTTCAATTTCTCCTGACTTTGTAGTTTGAACTTATCTCCATCCTGTTCTAAGATTTCCCAATACTTCGGCCATCCGACCTCCATATTGAGTTTCTTCACTGCTTTAGCCTCCACTGGTGACACCCATCTAGGGGTTTTAGTTTCCAATAGATCTTTGTATCTTATCCAAACATTAATCAATGCTTTCCTGACAATGTGGTTTTTAAAGGCACTATTGACTTTGTCATACCAAAGATATGCATGCCAACCAAAGGCATTATTGAAACCTTCCAGATCCAAAATGTCCGTGTTCTCGAGGAGCATCCATTCTTTCAGCCAGCAAAAAGCTGCAGCCTCATAATACAATTTTAGGTCCGGCAGGGCAAAACCCCCTCTTTCTTTAGCATCTGTCAATATCTTAAATTTAATTC
Organism: Podarcis liolepis; assembly: GCF_965112155.1. Classification (NCBI taxonomy): domain Eukaryota; kingdom Metazoa; phylum Chordata; class Lepidosauria; order Squamata; family Lacertidae; genus Podarcis; species Podarcis liolepis. The sequence goes on from NC_139565.1 coordinate 65,698,075, forward strand.
GGGGCTTTTTGCCCTGCCAGACAAATTTCGAAATGTCTTTGTGCCACCTCTTAAAACATTCCATCTTGTCGAGAATCTGCAAGGTCTGAAACAAAAATAACATTCTAGGCAATACATTCATTTTAATTACTGCAATTCGGCCTAACATTGACAATTTCAAATTTGACCATATTTCTAGATCTTTTTTAATTTCTGACCAACATTTTTCATACTTATCCTTATACAAATTCACATTCTTAGATGTTAAGTAAACCCCTAGGTATTTCACCTTCTTTACCACAGTCAAACCTGTTTCCTCTTGAAATTTCTCCTTTTCCATATCTGTTAAGTTTTTCCCTAAAACTTTAGTTTTTTGCTTGTTCAACTTAAATCCAGCTACCTGGCCAAACTGTTGTATTATTTCTAAAACCCTTTTCGTACTAGTGTTTGGCTCTTGCAAAGTCAATACTAAGTCATCTGCAAACGCTCTTAACTTATAATGTTTAGCTCCGACCTGCACACCTTTGACCTGCTGGTCATTTCTTATCATGTTCAGCAACACCTCCAGAACTGAAATGAAAAGTAATGGGGAAATCGGGCACCCCTGTCGTGTTCCTTTTTCTATCTTAAGTTCCTCAGTCACAACATTGTTTACAATCAGCTTAGCTTTTTGTTCAGAATATATTGCAGCCATACTGTCAGGGCTGCCACCCAGTCCCAGCTCACATAGGACCAAGTCAGCCAGCGTTCAGTTTCAAAGAGTCTTTATTGGATTACAGGTTCCATTTCCAAACTGCAACGTGCAGCCCTACTTCTTCTAGGTCAGAACGACGAAGACCCGTCTGAGTCTCCGCCTCTAGCGCACCAGCTTAATACCCTAGCCTTGCTCCACCTCCTGCGCCTTTCCTTCCGTCTCTGGGTCCTCCTGCCCCCCTGGGTCTCTCCCTTCCTACTCTCTTCTGACGCGGACCCCCCTGACCCTTCCGCCTCCTTGCGGCGGGCTTTGGGACCCGGTTCGCTCTCTGGGCTGCTGACTGCGCCAGCTTCCGTTACATTTGAACTTGGCGCGCGCGCCCAACTCTCCACTTTCCTCTTGATCGTTTCCTCGCTCCCCGAGGTGGGCGTGACTACTCCTGACTCATGCCCTCCCTCCTTCTGAAAGTCTCCGGAGCCCGATATCCTCGGACTCGCTAGACAGGCTCGGTGATCTCGGGTCGTCATCCCCACTCATCCTTCCTTCGTATTCCTCCCCCTCGCTCTCTGTCTCCTCCCTTCTCTGCGTCTCTGCTCCTGAACCCCTGACATCCATCCCCCCCTCGAAGCCCCCCCTTCCCCCCTCCCCGCTTTCAAGGGTGGTTGGTGGGTGCTCCGTCATCACGGGAGTGAATGTCGGATACAGTTCGCTCCCCGTTGCTGGCCGCCAACTGAAGACCTCCGAGTCTTCCTCCCCGCGTTCGTCAACTGTGGTCTCCTCCGCCTCCATTTCGGTGCCGCCGTGCTCGAAACCAAGGTCCTCCCCGCAAACGTCCATGTCCGTCTCTGCGTCTGTCGCTGGACCTGGTGTCTCCTGCCACTTCCGGCGCCACTGCTCCTCTGGCCGATCGTCCCACCAATACGAGTTGTCGGACGCCGAACCCTCCGGTGACCCCTCTGGGGAACGTGTGCGCGGTGCGGGTTCCCCTTCCGAGTCGAAGCCATGGAACGTGCTGGAGGAAAGCGTGGGCGTGAACAACCAGTCGTCGAAGAAGCCCGCTGGCATAGGTCTGTGTGGGAAAAGGGCATGAAACTCATCCTTGAGCAGGGGTTCCTCCAAGGCGTAGTCCGGCACCCAGCTATTAGTACTGGCCCGGGTGCCCTCCCTTGCTAGTAGATATTCTACTCCGTCTTCCCCCCATCTGGAGTCCAAAATCTCCGTGACTTCGTTGATGGGGTCCTGCTGTGGCAATCTCCCCACCTCCGTCCGCTCCGGAGACTGACTCGGTGCCGTTCCTGGTTCCTGGAACCTGTGCGGTGCCCTGTAGGGAGTGAGCACCGACCTGTGGAACACCGGATGCATCCTGGAACCCTCTGGTAGCACCAGCCGGAAAGCCACCGGGTTGATCTGCGCTTCGACTCGGTATGGACCGAGTTGCTTGTGCCCTAGCTTCCTCTTGGCTAACGATCGGGTCGGCACCGCGTGGGCTGCCAACCAGACCCAGTCTCCCACTCGGATCTCCTCGCCAACTCGCCTGTGCTTGTCAGCTTGGACCTTGTATGCGTGCTTCGCCAGCTCCAGCTGCCGTCTGAGTTGATCGTGGACCTCTTGCAACTCAGATGCGAAAGCGTCCGCCGTCTGTGGTTCCCCTTCCCCCACTCTGTCCAGTCCCGGGAAGGTTCTGGGATTCCTCCCATTGTTGGCGAAGAACGGCGTCACCCCTGTGGATACGTGTTTCGTGTTGTTGTAGGCGAATTCGGCGAGCGGCAGGTAATCCACCCACGTCGCAGGCTGTTGATTGGCATAGCATCTCAGGTACTGCTGCATGATGGCATTGACCCTCTCCGCTTGCCCGTTGGTCTGCGGGTGCCTTGCCGATGTCAGGTTGATCTTGACGTTCAGGAAGCCCATCAGCTTTTGCCAGAAATTCGAGATGAACTGGCGTCCGCGGTCGGACAGTATAGACCGCGGCAGCCCGTGCACTTTGAACACGTGATCTATGAACAATTTGGCTGTTTGCTCTGCCGTGGCCACCTTCGCACACGGTATGAAATGTGCCATCTTGGTGAACAAGTCCACCACCACTAGTACAGCTGTCTTGCCTCTCGAGCTGGGGAGATCCGTGACAAAGTCCAGGGCCACTCTCTCCCATGGTTCAAACGGCGTTTGCAGCGGTTCCAGCAGTCCCGCCGGTGGTTTGTGCACCGGCTTGGCCCTCTGGCAGGTGTCGCACCTCGCGACGTAGTCCGCGACTTCCCCCCTCAGTCTGGGCCACCAAAAGTCTCTTGCGACCAATTCCACCGTTTTTTCTGTGCCAAAGTGCCCGGCCGTGGGTGCGTCGTGCAGCTGCTGCAGTACCCGGGCGCGAAGTTCGTCTCCCGGCACGTAGACGGCCCCTTTACGTAAGAGCAAGCCGTCTCGTATCTGGAACTCGTCGCCCTTCGCCGTGCCCTTGTGCACCTCTGCCATCTTCGCCTGCGCGAATGAGTCGTCCGTCAACGCCCGTCGCACCGCATCCAGGTCTACTGTGGCTGAAGCGCACGCCCACGCTGTTGGCGCGAAGATGTGCATGGCCGCCGCTGGCGTCGCCTCTTCGAGGTACTGCGGTTTTCGGGACAGGGCATCCGCCATGATGTTGGTGTCGCCCGGGACGTACTCAATTCGGAAATTGAAGTCAGCAAAGAACTCCGCCCAACGGATCTGCCTCTGGTTCAGGAACCGAGCCGTGCGCCAGTGCTCCAGATTCTTGTGGTCCGTGCAGACCTGCACCGTGTGCTTGGCGCCGATCAGGAAGTGCCTCCACGCCTTGAAAGCTGCATGAATGGCAAGCAGCTCCCTATCCCAGATGGTGTAGTTCTGCTCCGACTTGCTGAGCTTTCTGGAGTAGAACGCCCCCGGCCTCCAGACCCCCTGCGGGTCCTTCTGCAGCAGTACCGCTCCCACTGCTCTATCGGACGCGTCTGTCTCCACCCTCAGCGGTCTGCCGGGGTCGATATGCAGCAGTTGCTCTTCCGACGCGAAGAGACGCTTGAGTGTCTGAAAGGACCGCTCCGCCTGCTCCGTCCAGATGAATTTCTTTTTCTTGGAGCTTAGCGTGTCCGTAATAGCTGCCGTCTGCATCGCGAACCCCTTGATAAACTTGCGATAGAAATTGGCGAATCCGACAAACCTCTGGACCTCTTTCCGGTTGCGCGGGCTCTTCCAATCCAACACCGCACGAACCTTGGCGCTGTCCATGGCTAGCCCCTTGTCCGACAGCTTGTAACCCAAGAAATCCACCTCCGTCGTGTCGAACTGGCACTTCTCCAGTTTGGCGTACAGTCTATGCTGCTGCAGCCTCTTCAGCACCTCCCGAACGTCCTGGTCGTGTGCTTGCTGCGAGTCAGAGAATATCAGGATGTCATCCAGAAAGCAGACGCACTTCTTGTAGAGGAGTCCCGCCAACACGTGATGCATAAAAGCTTGAAAACAGTGAGAACCGTTTTGCAAACCAAACGGCATCACTCTGTATTCGTAGGTGCCCAGAGGCGTGAACATGGCTGTCTTCCACTCATCGCCCTCCCTCATGCGGATGAGATTGTACGCTCCTCGCAGGTCCAACTTGGTGAACACGCGTCCCTTGCGCACCGTCGCCAGCAGGTCGTCAATCCTGGGCATAGGGAAATCGGAGGGCTTGGTCATTCTGTTTAAGAGGCGGTAATCCACGACCAATCTTTTTTGGGGCGTGTCCTTTTTCTTCACGAAGAAAACAGGACTGCCCCCTACTGCGCTGGACTCCCGGATGAAACCGCGCTGCAAATTGTGATCGATGAACTGTTTGAGTTCCTGTAGTTCGTCCTCAGACATGGAATATAGCTTCCCCTTCGGCAGCGTCGCCCCTGGCAGGAGGTCAATCTTGCAGTCATATTGCCTGTGCGGTGGTAGCTTGTCTGCCTCTTTCTCGCAGAAGACCTCCAGAAAGTCCGCGTATTTGTGGGGAACTGCTTGCAACGTTCCCAACTGCAGTTGTGAGTCCTCCTCCTCCCCCTCCTGCCTGGGCAGGATGCAGTGTTCTGCGCAGTAAGAGGAGCCGAAGATCAGCTGTCTCTGGTACCAAGCCAGCGTTGGACTGTGCCTGTCCAGCCAACTCATGCCCAACACAATGGGCGTGTCCGACAGTCGGGTGACATTAAAACTGATGACTTCCCTGTGGTTACCAAGTTGCATCACCATTGGTGGCGTCTGCTTCACCACCTGCCCCCCTAGCAACTCTCTGCCATCCACTGTGACGACTTGCAGGGGCAGAGTGGCAGGCAGCAGCTTTATAGCGTGCTGCTCCACAAAATCCTGTGCTATAAAGTCTGCGTTGCTTCCAGAATCCACAGAAAGCGGCACTTCGATGGTGACTCCATTGGGTAGCTGGAGAGACGCTGTGAGTTGCACTACTGGTTTGGGTGGGAGGGGGTCCGTGGGTTGCAATATCGCTGGGGACTGCTTCACTGATGCGTCTGGCTGGGCCCCAGTGCCTCTGTCTCCAGCCAGACATCGTCGTTTCCCTGCTGAGCTTCGCTGCATTGCGTGGCCACTTTCACCGTTGCGGAGGCTGCAGTGTGCTTGGATCTCCTCTGGGGACACTCTTTCGCCAAGTGTTGAGGGCTCTCGCATAAGTAACACTTCTTGGTCCCTCTAGGAGGTTTAGTCTTGACTGCTGTCGGTGCAGAGGCTCTGCTAGCTGACTGAGCCCTGGCGCCTCCCACTTCCATAGGTTCCACTCCCCCTCCTGGCGGAGGTGTGGATTGCGCACACGCTGCTTCCCTTGGAACGAAAGAGAAACTTCTCGCTGCTTCGCGCCCTCCACGTCCTTCATCTCTGCACCATGGACGTTCCTCCAGCCTCACCCCCACAGTCAGCGCCCTTTGGACCACCTCCTGCGTGCTTCGGGGCCTCTCCCCCCTCGCAATTTCATCCTTCACAGCAGAGCTGAGACCCTCCCAGAACAGGTCCCTGACTGGGGGCGAGTCCCGGTCCCATTCCAATGCACTGACCAGCGCAAAAAAGCGGGCGTGGTACTGCCGGACGCTCGCCCTCCCTTGTTTCAGTCCATGAATCTCCCGTCGGGCAAGATCCACATCAATGGTAGACAAAAAACATGCATCCATCGCTTTGATAAAGGCATCTGCACTCTGAAGCGCCGGATCTTTATCCCTCCACAAATTGCGCAGCCACGCTTTCGCATCCCCATGCAAATGGGACAGTATAAACCCCACTTTCTCTTGCTCATCTCTAAAGTCTTTTGCCAGCAGTTGCAGTGCGCACATCACATCTGCTCGAAAGTTGGGGTACTGTTGTAAATTCCCATCGAAGTGAGCCACCAGCCCTCCTGCTCTCCGTGCCAACCCAACCCCCTCCGGTCTGGGTCCTGGCTGCCCATGCTTAACCCATGCTTCAAACCTGGCGTGGAGATCTCGGTAGGCGGCTGCCGCATCCTCCTCCCTTTTCTTGGATGCCAGTACCTCCGCATTCAATTGGGTAACTGCCTGTTGCAGCGCTGAAACTTTCTCTGCTTCCGTCATCTTTGCCAACCGTCGTGAGCTTGCTCCCACACACCGATCCCCTCCTCCAGCTGCTTCTGTCTCCGCTGCGAGGTATCAGGTGTCAGAAGCTTGTGAGACGGGTCTTACTGTCAGGGCTGCCACCCAGTCCCAGCTCACATAGGACCAAGTCAGCCAGCGTTCAGTTTCAAAGAGTCTTTATTGGATTACAGGTTCCATTTCCAAACTGCAACGTGCAGCCCTACTTCTTCTAGGTCAGAACGACGAAGACCCGTCTGAGTCTCCGCCTCTAGCGCACCAGCTTAATACCCTAGCCTTGCTCCACCTCCTGCGCCTTTCCTTCCGTCTCTGGGTCCTCCTGCCCCCCTGGGTCTCTCCCTTCCTACTCTCTTCTGACGCGGACCCCCCTGACCCTTCCGCCTCCTTGCGGCGGGCTTTGGGACCCGGTTCGCTCTCTGGGCTGCTGACTGCGCCAGCTTCCGTTACATTTGAACTTGGCGCGCGCGCCCAACTCTCCACTTTCCTCTTGATCGTTTCCTCGCTCCCCGAGGTGGGCGTGACTACTCCTGACTCATGCCCTCCCTCCTTCTGAAAGTCTCCGGAGCCCGATATCTGGTCCCCTTTCTCCCCGCTGCTCCCGGCTGGGAACGTGGGTCCCGATCTCCAACTGCTGCTTTCTGATCCCTCTCTGGACCCTTCTTCCTGGGGTGTCCCCCTGCTCTCCCCCCTTGCTTTGGCTGCTGGCGCTCCCTTCTGGGAATCCTCGGACTCGCTAGACAGGCTCGGTGATCTCGGGTCGTCATCCCCACTCATCCTTCCTTCGTATTCCTCCCCCTCGCTCTCTGTCTCCTCCCTTCTCTGCGTCTCTGCTCCTGAACCCCTGACACATACCATTCTCAAAACCCTGGCCTACCCCCATCCCATGAAGATTCTTCCTCATAAAACTCCAAGAAATATTGTCAAAGGCTTTCTCCGCATCCACAAAAATCAATACTGCTTTAGTGTTTATATTCACCTCTAGCTTTTCCAGAATGTCTATTACATTCCTTACATTGTCTGCCAGGTGTCTTTTAGGGAGAAAGCCTGCTTGGTCCTTATGAATCTTCTCCATCAAAACTCTTTTAAATCTTTTTGCCAAAATGTCTGCAAAAATTTTGTAATCCACATTAAGGAGTGATATTGGGCGGTAGTTCTTGAGTTGGGTCTTTTCAGTCTCTGACTTTGGTATGAGTGAAATATATGCCTCTTTCCACGATTCAGGCGCCCTTTTTCCCTCAAGAATCTCATTACACACTTCTCTTAATGGTTGAGTCAACCATTCCTTCAACGATTTGTAGTATCTAGAAGTCAGTCCATCTGGTCCCGGAGATTTGCCCAATTGCATATTCTGAATGGCAGCCTCTATCTCTTGTTCTGAGATTCTCTGGTTCAAATCCATCTTGCTTTGATGAGAGATTTTTTGTATTCCATATTTTCCAAGGAATTTATCTATATCTTCTTCATTTTGCGGGCCTTGAGTGTAGAGTTTTTTGAAGTAACTTAGAAAGCAGTTTCTAATTTCATTAGGTTTAGATATATTCTTTCCATCCACCTCTAGGCTTGTAACTGTATTTAGTTTCTGCCTTTTCTTCAGTTGCCATGCCAGAAGTTTGCCACATTTATTTGCTGATTCAAAGGTCTTTTGCTTCATTTGCTTTATCTTCCATTCAATCTCTTGGTTCATCAATTCCATATATTGTGTTTGATATAGTTTGATTTCTCTTAGAATGTCCTGAGATTTTGGTTTTGTTCTTAATTTTCTCTCTCCTTCCTTTATCATTTCCAAAATCTTCTCTTTTTTCTCATTTTGTTTTTTCCTCTTTATTGAATTTTGTTGAATCAAAAATCCTCTCATAACCGCTTTACTTGCGTCCCAGATCACTCTTTTCTCCACGTCGGTCCTCAAATTTATTTCAAAATAATCTTTTAGGGTCTTTTGGGCCTTCGTGAGAGTCTCCTTGTCTCGAAAGAGGGTGTCATTCATTCTCCATCTAAATTGACCAGTTATTGTAAGTTTCATCTCCATCTTCACGGCATTATGGTCGGAGCAAGTTTTTGAGCAGATTTCCACTTTCTTAATCTTTGGAGCCATTCCACTAGTAACCCAGATTTGATCGATTCTGGTCCAGGTCATCATTGCTTGGGAGAAGAAAGTTCCCTCTCTCTCCAGAGGGTTCCTTGTTCTCCATATATCTATCAAGTCCATATTTTCTGTCATTTCGAAAAAAGTCTTAGGGAGTCTCCCTTCCTTGCTAACTGTTAGTCTTTGTGCCTTGTCCATGTTGGTGGAGACCACGCCATTCATGTCTCCCATGATGATCATATTGTAATCCAAATAGTCAGTGAGGGTTTCATGGAGTCTCTTAAAGAAGTCAGATTTGCCTTCATTTGGTGCATAGATTCCAACCACTAGAAATTTTTCTCCTTGTATTTGTATCTCCACTGCCAGATATCTCCCTTGTTCGTCCTTGAATATCATTTTTGGAGCCCATTTTTCCTTGACATATATTACAACTCCTCTCTTTTTAACTTTGTCTGATGAGATAAATTCTTGTCCTAGCCTTTTATTTATAAGTAGTCTCCTATGGGCTCTGGTTATGTGAGTTTCTTGTAGGCATATCAAATCCAAATGTTCTCTATTCAATATGTGAAATACTTGTCTTCTCTTCAAAGGCCCATTGAGCCCATTACAATTCCAGCTAAGGAATTGCAACGCCATCTTGCTATTTTCCTAGGGCACCTCCAACAGCTCCAAGTTGTTGCTCTTCTTCTGATGGTGGTGGATTTTGTCCAATCGAGAGATTCAGGATATCCAATGCTCTCCTCTGTTCTGCAAGTACATCCACAGTCCCCTTCTGTAGGTCCTCCTGGTATCTTGCCAAAAAATTGTCTTTGTCTTGAATTGTCTTTATTTTCACCTTCCTTAACTTGTAGTCGAATGACAGTCCTTGTGGGAATTCCCACCTGAAGCGGATAGAATTTTTCTTTAACAAAAGAGCTAAGTCCTTGTAGAAATTTCTTAAGTCCAAAATGTATTTTGGGATGTCTTTAAAGATCTGTGCAGCTGAATTTCCAATTTGCAAGGCCTTTTCAAAGTGTAGTCTTAGTATTTTATCTCTTTCCTCCTTAGATCTGAGTGTAATCAAACAGTCTCTCGGGGTCTTTCTGTCTTGCTTTTTACCCAATCTAAAGGCAGTCGTGATTTTGAATTCGTCTTCCTCAAGGTCCCAGCAATCCGCAAACTCCCGTGTCAGATATTCCACAAGGTTGTCTCTTTCATTCTCCGGAATCAGTCTTAATTTTAAGTTCCTCTCTTTCCTCTGTAACTCCCGCAAGGCCAAAGTTGCATCATGCTCATAGACCTTCTTGGCGATCGGCTCTAATTTCTCCTGTGTCTCTCCCGCCGTGGCCTTGGCGTCTTCCGCAATTTGGCGCGTAGTGGCATTTTCCTCAACCAATTTGTTTATAGATTCTGTATTCTGGTTTAATCTTGCTGAAATTTCTGTTAATTTTAGTGTGTTCTCTGTAGTCTGTTTTGTCAAAGACTCCAGAGTTTGGTTTATCTTAAGCAGAGCATCTGTCACAGCTTCCATAGAGACGGCTGCTCCTTTATCTTGTCCTGTTGTTCCTGCTGATCCGGCTGTTGCGCCTGAAATTGAACCTCTTTTCTTTACCTGTTGCTGCTGCAGCTGTTGTTGTTGATGTTGCTTGGTCTTGGCTCTTGTGACTATCTCTTCTTGTGAGCCACTCATGTCAAGGTCAATTCCCACGGGATTTATTCTCCCTTGGAAAATTCCACTATCAGGCTGTGCTGAACTTTACTTTATCCTCTAGAGGGAGCAAATCAAAATGGCCATAGAGCAAAATTCCAAATACAAAAACAAGGGGAATTGTCCAGGATATAAAACAAGAGATTTACACAGTCAAAGTCAGTATTGCTGGAAACTTGTTACTTTAAACTGCCACAGTTGTCCAATTTATACTATTTCTTCTTGTATTACACAGTAACCAGGCACTGTGGAAACTTTGTATCAGAATATCGCTTCACAGGAAAAAGTCAGTTCAGTGTGCTAAAAAGGCAGACCGTTTCATACTTTCAGATGGGTGAGACGGCAGAGGGTTTTTTTCTTCCAATATTTCATGCAGTTATTAATCCAATTCACCTCCCCTCTGCCCTGCTAGCTAGAGGGGAGATCAAAGGTCCAAATGTCCGGTTTAGCTGATTAAAGAGCGGGTCTAAACGGATGCAAGTTTAGAGCTCCGTTGCTTTCGCTTTCATGCAGTCGGGGGGAGGCAGACTTCCTTTGTTTAGATCTCCCCCGTTTTTAGTCCAATTTTTAAAATTTAAAGGGTCCCGATTATTTTTCAGCTATTACTCACGGGGATTCAGTCCAAATTTTCTTTTCAGGAAGGAATCGGCGCTCTCCGCTTATGGCGACGCGGCTTCACTTCGCAGGCTGGGTAGCGACTCTCAGCACCGCGCTCTCTCCCGATGTCGATCCGTAGCCTTTAAAAAGGCTCTTTCACGGTACCGGGGGGCGCAAAGGTGCCCACCGAGTCTCCTTGTTCTCAGGCTTCAGCGCCTGGGATTTTAGGGGTCCCCCGCTTGCCGTAGCGGGTAAGACCCGAACTTGCGAAGCAGTCCTTCTCCGGAGCTCGGAGCTAGGACCGCCATTAAGCGCTGGCACCGACCGGAAGTCCCTGTAAATGTCATAAATCCAGCTGTGCTGCCCCCTCCCTCCACCGCCAAGCCCTTCCCTGACTCTGCTGATGCAATCTTTGGGCCCCCAGATCAGCCAAGGGCCTGGGGGGGTCACCAGCACCCCCTCCTGTCAGGTCTGTGGATCAGGAGGACTGGGGATTCTTTTTGGGGGGCTGTCATAGTTTTTATTTATTCAAACTACTCACAAGCCACCTGTCTGCATGAGACCCCCTCAAAGCAGCCAAGCAAGAGGCCAGAAGCAGGCGGGAGCCGCGCAAGGCGCAGTGGGACTTACCTCCCCAGCGTAGCGGTGGCCATCCACTGTGTGCTCAGAGCCGGGCTTCAGGGCAGACCCCCAGTGCAAGTGCAGCTGGGCAGCCTGGTATGGCTGTGGGAATCCCCCGCCGGTGAGGGTCAAATTCCTGGGCAGGTCGAGGACCACTGCGGGGGGGGGGGTAAAGGGAGAGACACTCAGGATGAGAGGCTGCTGCTTCCCTCTCCTTCTTTGCACGCTGGAGACAGAGCTTCCCTCCTTGGCATCCTTTGCACCAAGGGCACCGCTCAGGCAAAACTCACAAGGCGCCTGAGGGCAGAGGGCTCTGCTGCTCAGCTCCTGCTTCTGGCTGGCGAAGGGGAGAGCAGGATGCTGGAATGGATGGGTCCTATTGGGCCTGATCTAGCAGGGCTCTTCTTATGTTCTGAAGTGCCTGCTGGGCACCTCATCCACATCGTCCTCTCACCAAAGGGAAGCCTAGAAACAGGCAGGACCTGACTGCAAGTTCAGCCACTCTCCCCCCAGCCATTGGCATTCAGAGGCACTGACTCCTCTGGCAGCGCAGGCAGAGCACAGTCCTCACGTCTAGTAGACATCAGTAGGTTTCTCTTCCATGAATCCCCCCCCCCTTGGGTGGGCGGCCATTACTCTGGGCAAAAGTTGTAAGGAAACTGGGCGGGGGGCACACAGTGAGTTCCGTCAGCTTTTCTGTCTTTTCTGCAGGCCGCTGCTTGCACTGCACAGGGAAGTCAATCAGAGGAGGAGACCCCCTTCCGACAGACGGCACAGTTTGGGCAGAAGTGCTGGCACTCGCACGCTGGAACAAATCTGAGGCATCCAGGAATAGGTGTCTGCAGGTGGCATTGCAATGGCAAATAATAGTAATAGTGCCACTGTATTCTGCTCTGGTCAAACCTCACCTGGAGTACTGCGTCCAGTTCTGGGCACCACAGTTCAAGAAGGACACTGACAAACTGGAACGTGTCCAGAGGAGGGCAACCAAAATGGTCAAAGGCTAAGGTAAGGGAGCTGGGCATGTTTAGCCTGGAGAAGAGGAGGTTAAGGGGTGATATGATAGCCATGTTCAAATATATAAAAGGATGTCACATAGAGGAGGGAGAAAGGTTGTTTTCTGCTGCTCCAGAGAAGCGGACACGGAGCAATGGATCCAAACTACAAGAAAGAAGATTCCACCTAAACATTAGGAAGAACTTCCTGACAGTAAGAGCTGTTTGACAGTGGAATTTGCTGCCAGGGAGTGTGGTGGAGTCTCCTACTTTGGAGGTCTTTAAGCAGAGGCTTGACAACCATATGTCAGGAGTGCTCTGATGGTGTTTCCTGCTTGGCAGGGGGTTGGACTCGATGGCCCTTGTGGTCTATTCCAACTCTAGGATTCTATGATTCTATGAAATGTATTCCCAGGTGCCTCCCACCCGCCACTGGGTGAGGGTCTGCAGCCGGCCTAATTCCACACCCCTGACCCCACACAGGCCTTTGCATCCAAGGGATGGGGTGAGATTAAAAATTCCCCATCTCATTTGGATACTTTGACTTCTTTGCCAAATTGATAGAAAGAGGCACCGGTTTCTGGGGTGGGAAACTTGGCGGGTGGCCCCTTCTCCTGCCTCTTCTTGAGAGCTACAGCTGCTGCTTTTGTGGCAGAGGCAAGACCTTCCGGCAAAGAGTCTCTGGGCTGCGCAGCAGAGCTCCTTGCACTGCCTCTCTCTCCAGGAAGAGGAGCAGGAGGCTGGGTCTGTGGCAGGGGCCTCTGGGACGCAGAGGGGCCCCTGAGGACCTTAGCCTAAATGGCGGGTCTCTTTCTCTTAATTTTCAAATAAAAGCATACAAATACCAACTCACATGTCATGCAGATTTTTGTACAATTAAAGTTTATCCCACCTTAAACTGGTGGGAAAAGATAGCAGACATTCATATGAGTGATCAATCCCCCCCCCCAAAAGTAATCATCCAATTCCTCTTGGTTCATGTGGGAACCAATGACACTGCAAGCAATAGCCTCCAGAAGATCAAAAGAGACTACGAGGCTCTGGGCAGGAAATTGAAGCAATTAAATGCACAAATTGTCATCTCATTTGTCCTCCCAGTTGAACGACGTGGCCCAGGGAGAGAGGGAAAAATAATGGAAGTGAACAGCTGGCTTCGCAAATGGTGTAAACAGGAACGGTTTGGATTCTTAGATCATGGACTGCAGTTTCTTGAAGATGGACTTCTGGCAAGCGATGGGCTGCACCTCACAACGGTTGGGAGGAATGTTTTTGCCAAAAATCTCAGAAACCTCATCAGGAGGGCTTTAAACTGACTAATGTGGGGGAGGGAGACAGTGCTCCTGAAGGTAGGAGTCTATCAATTAATGAAGATGATCATCCAAATGTCATAGACCAAATGGAGCAAACAGCACGCAGACCTAGTGGTGGGAGGAAAAAATCCTTAAATAAGAGACACGGGGGAATGATTAATGGACTTCAATGTCTGTACACTAATGCGCAAAGCATGGAAAATAAACAAGATGAGCTTGAGCTCTTGGTACAGCAAACTAAATATGACATAATAGGCATCACTGAAACCTGGTGGGATAAGTCCCACGATTGGAATGTAATAATGGGGGGATACAATCTATTTCGGAGAAACAGACCAGACAAGAAAGGAGGAGGAGTGGCGTTATATGTCAGGGATGTGTATACCTGTGAAGAGATCCAAGATTTAGAACCTCAAAGCCAAAGTGAGAGCATTTGGGTCAAAATTAAGGGAGAGAAGAATAACAGAGACCTCATTGTGGGAGTTTACTATAGATCCCCAAGCCAAACGGAGGACATAGATGATGCCTTCCTGGAACAGATGGCCAAGCATGCAAAAGGAAGGGAGATAGTAGTAATGGGGGACTTCAATTACCCGGATATTTGTTGGATGTCAAACTCAGCCAAGAGCATAAGGTCAAACAGATTCCTCACTGGCCTTGCAGACAACTTCATTGTCCAGAAAGTGGGAGAAGCAACAAGAGGAACAGCCATTTTAGATCTGGTCCTAACCAATGTTGATGACCTGGTTAGTGGGGTAGAAGTGGAAGGATCATTGGGTGCGAGTGATCATGCTCTTCTGAAGTTTACTATACAGCGGAAAGGAGCAGCCAAGCATACTAGGACTCAATTTCTTGACTTTAAGAAAGCCGACTTCATAAAACTTAGGGAAGTGCTGGGTGAGGTCCCATGGACAGTAATACTAAAAGGAAAGGGAGTTCATGATGGCTGGGAGTTTGTTAAGAGGGAGATAGTAAAAGCACAAGGTCAGGCAATACCAATGAGACGGAAACATGGAAGGTGCCTAAAGAAGCCAGGGTGGCTATCTAAAGAACTTTTAACTGAGTTAAGATTAAAAAAGGATGTGTACAAAAAATGGAAAAGGGGGGAAACCACCAAAGAGGAATTCAAACAAATAGCCAGCACGTGTAGACACAAAGTCAGAAAAGCTAAAGCACAGAATGAACTCAGGCTTGCTAGAGAGGTTAAAAGCAACAAAAAAGGCTTTTATGGGTATGTTCGTAGCAAAAGGAAGAACAAAGAAACAGTGGGGTCACTCAGAGGAGAAGATGGTGAAATGCAAACAGGGGACACAGAAAGGGCTGAACTCCTCAATGCCTTCTTTGCCTCAGTCTTCCCCGATAAAGAAAACAATGCCAGACCTGAAGAATTTGGAGCAAATGATTCAGCAAAGGAAACACAGCCCAGAATAACTAAGGAGATAGTACAAGAATACTTGGCTAGTTTAGATGTATTCAAGTCTCCAGGGCCAGATGAACTGCATCCAAGAGTATTAAAAGAACTGGCAGATGTGCTCTCAGAACCACTGGCAGTCATCTTTGAGAATTCCTGGAGAACAGGCGAAGTCCCGGCAGACTGGAGGAGGGCAAATGTTGTCCCTATTTTCAAAAAGGGGAAAAGAGAGGACCCAAATAATTACCGCCCAGTCAGTCTGACATCAATACCAGGGAAGATTCTGGAGCAGATCATTAAGCAAACAGTCTGTGAGCACCTAGAAAGGAATGCTGTGATCACCAACAGTCAGCATGGATTTCTGAAAAATAAGTCATGTCAGACTAACCTGATCTTGTTTTTTGACAGAATTACAAGCCTGGTAGATGAAGGGAACTCAGTGGATGTAGCCTACCTTGATTTCAGCAAGGCATTTGACAAGGTGCCCCATGATATTCTTGCAAAGAAGCTGGTAAAATGCGGTCTTGACTATGCTACCACTCAGTGGATTTGTAACTGGCTGACTGACCAAACCCAAAGGGTGCTCATCAATGGTTCCTCTTCATCCTGGAAAAGAGTGACTAGTGGGGTGCCACAGGGTTCTGTCTTGGGCCCAGTCTTATTCAACATCTTTATCAACGACTTGGATGATGGACTCAAGGGCATCCTGATCAAATTTGCAGATGACACCAAACTGGGAGGAGTGGCTAACACCCCAGAGGACAGGATCACACTTCAAAATGACCTTGACAGATTAGAGAACTGGGCCAAAACAAACAAGATGAACTTTAACAGGGAGAAATGTAAAGTATTGCACTTGGGCAAAAAAAATGAGAGGCACAAATACAAGATGGGTGACACCTGGCTTGAGAGCAGTACATGTGAAAAGGATCTAGGAGTCTTGGTTGACCACAAACTTGACATGAGCCAACAGTGTGATGCGGCAGCTAAAAAAGCCAATGCAATTCTGGGCTGCCACTGTATTCTGCTCTGGTCAGACCTCACCTGGAGTACTGTGTCCAGTTCTGGGCACCACAATTCAAGAAGGACACTGACAAACTGGAACGTGTCCAGAGGAGGGCAACCAAAATGGTCAAAGGCCTGGAAACGATGCCTTATGAGGAACGGCTAAGGGAGCTGGGCATGTTTAGCCTGGAGAAGAGGAGGTTAAGGGGTGATATGATAGCCATGTTCAAATATATAAAAGGATGTCACATAGAGGAGGGAGAAAGGTTGTTTTCTGCTGCTCCAGAGAAGCGGACACGGAGCAATGGATCCAAACTACAAGAAAGAAGATTCCACCTAAACATTAGGAAGAACTTCCTGACAGTAAGAGCTGTTTGACAGTGGAATTTGCTGCCAAGGAGTGTGGTGGAGTCTCCTACTTTGGAGGTCTTTAAGCAGAGGCTTGACAACCATATGTCAGGAGTGCTCTGATGGTGTTTCCTGCTTGGCAGGGGGTTGGACTCGATGGCCCTTGTGGTCTCTTCCAACTCTATGATTCTATGATTCTATGATTCTATAATTCAGGCAATGTAAGAACCCTAAGTAAACAATACAACTTATTTAAAACCACTGCATATACTAAAATATCCCTCCCCATAAAAAAAAAAAAATTCATGACCTGGGGATGGGAAAAACCCAGTTCTGTGATACATGTTTGTGGCCTATGAGGTTAATTAAGATAAGGTAGAAAATAAAATAAAATAATAAGAATAGTAAGAATAGTAAGAATAATCAGGCATTCCACACTCCAGCATAGTAAGAAGGGGGCTGATGGTTCTGATTTATTCATTGATGTATGTAAATCTGTGGTAATTTAAACTTCCTTGTACAGTGGTACCTCGGGTTAAGAACTTAATTCGTTCTGGAGGTCCGTTCATAACCTGAAACTGTTCTTAACCTGAGGTACCACTTTAGCTAATGGGGTCTCCCACTGTCGCTGTGCGATTTCTGTTCTCATCCTGAAGCAAAGTTCTTAACCCGAGGTACTATTTCTGGGTTAGCAGAGTCTGTTACCTGAAGTGTCTGTAACCTGAAGCGTCTGTAATCTGAGGTACCACTGTAGTGCTTTTCATCAGAATGAGGGTATGTACTTGCAAGTAGCAACTATTATTCAGAGTATGCAGAAATGGACTCTCCAGCTGTCTTCATACTTAAGATATTTCTCTCTGTGTGTGTCCCTCTGATTTTGGGGTTTTACATCTCCAGGAGAAAATTCTGTAGCCTCAAAGAGCTCCCGTGGAATTGGGCAGCCACAAGGAGGAGGAACACTCCCCCCCCCCGCCCTCCTGGTCCCTAGGCATCCATCCCTGCCCCCCCCTCAGTCCATGGAAGCCCAACTGAAGGGAGGAGAAGATCAAGAGGCTTCTCAGAATAGACATAAGTGAAGGAGAGCCTGAGGGCAAAGGCACAGCTTCAGCAAGGAAGGAAGGAAACTCGACTACTGGCCAAGAGCAAGAAGATGTGGGCCCTTTTCACTTGCCTGAACAATCATGGCTGTTCCTTCCTTCCTTCCTTCCTTCCTTCCTTCCTTCCTTCCTTCCTTCCTTCCTTCCTTCCTTTTTCTTTCTTTTACAACAGGCTCTTGTCACTACAGAGCCCTGCTCAGTCTGCAGCCCACAGGAGTTTCCAGATTCGCCTCTGCTTCCTGCCTATGCAATCGCTTTGCAAGGGCACCTGTGCATTTGCTCAGCTTTGCTCAACTTTCTATTCTTTTCCACTCCTGTCACCAACAATGTTTGCAATCTGCCTCATATTTGCATCAGTCAAACATGTTGAAGGCAAATACTTTGCATTCCTCCATCCAAACCAAACTGACCCAGAGTAGACTTTTTTCAGACTTTGTTGGACTCCAATCCACTCAAAAAATAGGCAGAGAGGAAACCTGCTTTGCTGCACAGCACATTGTGAAAGGAGATCATGAGCAGAAAGATGGCATAGCTCAGCAGTAGAGCCATCTACAGTATAGTACAGTGGTACCTCGAGTTACAAATGCTTCAGGTTACAAACTCCACTAACCTGGAAGAGTTACCTCGAGTTGAGAACTTTGCCCCAGGATGAGAACGGAAATCATGTGCCAGCTGCACAGCAGCAGCAGAGGCCCCATTAGTGAAAGCACACCTCTAGTTAAGAACAGTTTCAGGTTAAGAACATACCTCCAGAATGAATTATTTTCGTAACTAGAGGTACCACTGTACTGTGGATCTGCCCCCCCCCCTTTATAATTCAGAGGGTCTCCCCTCAGAAGGAGCCTCTGTCTCCAGTGACTTCATGTGACGGTGGCAGTGACCCTGGTCCCATCCCTAGAGATGGCTGAGAGCAAATGCCAGGGAGAGTGGGCAGGGCTTTCTGAGCAGACGGGCCAAGATCAGCACGTTGTCTTTCTAAGGCCAGAGCAACCTGGCAATGGAAAACTTGTCCAATTTGTCCAGGGATCACATTGCTTTGGCTGCCACATCTGCTGGAGAGAGTCCCAGCTCCTTATCAGTTTGTTCCCCCCACCCCACCCCCTGCCAAGAAAGGAGGTGCCCACATCTTCCCAAATGCAAGACTAGCCAACAAGCAGGGAGCTCAGCTGGCAGCAGGTGTTTGTCCTTAGCAGATCACACCCAGAAGAGCAGGGATCCACTTCTCGCTCCACCGCTGGCTTCAGTGAGCCAGAGTGAAAAGGTTTGGCAAAGAAAAGAGGCTGCTCTTACCCTGCCCCCGCCCAACAACCAGCACAATAGGCTTGAAGGGACTTTGACTCTTGCCTAACCAGAACACAGCCTGGCTAGGGGAGCAGGCAGAGCCTGGCACCCCCTATCCCCAGTAGGCACGTGAGAGGCATTTGCCCATTCACAGAGGAAGCACCTTGGTTGCTAAGGGCGTGTCCACATTTGAGCATTACTGAGCTGCTCATCCGCTCTCTCTCTGGCCACACCCCCACAGATTCGTATCTGCCTACGAGGAGCAACTTTGATCTTCTGCACCCAAGCCGGCAGACACTCGATACCATCTCATTGGTTGACTTCATTAAGTACCACAGGGCAGGGAGGTGGAGAGCAGTGCCTTATCTGGTGCATTCCTTGCCCCACCATTTAGACCCCTCAGATTTGCCTGTAGAATCACCAGGAAACTGCACAGGCAAATTGTGTGAATGTATTAATTGACACAGTAAACTCTGGTCTGAACAAGGCCTCTTTTTCTGAGCCAGGCTAAACAATCCTCCCCACACCCTCACTGGAAAAACTCCTGCTTTGAGAGAACAAATGGATCCAAGACAGGCATCCCCAACCTTTGGCCCTCCAGATGTTTGGGACTACAAATCCCATCATCCCTGCCCACTGGTCCTGTTAGCTAGGGATCATGGGAGCTGTAGGCCAAAACATCTTGAGGGCCGCAGGTTGGGGTGCCTAGTCTAGGACAAAAGCTTTGCTGAGGTTACAACACAGTGATGCTGTACACAATATCTCCAATCTGCAGTATCTCCAAATCTGGGAGAGTTGTGTACAGGTATTAACCAAATGAAAAACAACAAAGACAGAAGATACCTGTCAAAGTCTTCAAATTATTGTGACATCTCTCTATTAGCTGCGGTCGGCAAAATTCTTGCAAGGATCTTAGCAAACCATCTCCTAACTATATCTGAGGCTACCCTTCCTGAATCCCAAAAAGGTTTTCAACCTTCTAGGGGGACAGTGGATATGATTTTCACTGCTTGACAGCTTCAAGAAAAATGCAGAGAGCAAAACCAACCCCTGTATATGGCGTTTATTGACCTGACTAAGGCCTTCGACACTGTAAATCGTACTGCCCTGTGGACTTTCCTTCTGAAAATCAGCTAACCATATAAATTGTGAACATCCTTTGGCTCTTCCAAGATAATATGATGGCAACAATCACGGATAACAATGCCTCTCAAAGTCAACCATTCACAGTGGGATCAGGCGTTAAACAAGGATGTGTTATCACCCCAACTCTGTTATTCCCATTGCCATGATCCTACACATCGTTGAAGGGAAACTCCCCTCTGGTGTAGAAATCATATATCGAACAGATGCAAAGCTCCTTAATCTGAGCAGGCTGAGTAAGGTTCCTGGAAGGTTACTGTAACTTCCGCCATAGAGCTTCAGTATACTGATGACACTGTAGTGTGCACGCTCAGAGGATGACCTCCAAGCAATGCCAGAAGATGTTTTCTGCTATGGGGAACTGCCTCCCCCCAGCCCACACCTTGAGCCTAGTCTTCCTCACCAATCCCCCCCAACCATAACAACTGACTTTCTGCTGTCTCTCATGTCTTTCTTGGGGTCTGCACTGCCGTGCCCAGACTCCATTCCTAGCATGTCTCTGTTGCAGGAAACCCCCCCCCCCCCAGTCATTCAGTTTGTAGAAACACCACACACACACACACACACACACACACACACACACACACACACACAACGCTTCTGTTATAAATTCATAGAAAATCAGCCATACATCAGATCTGTACCGTTCCACTTTTATTTTACACCATGAAGGAAGGACTATGAATGGGGGGAGACTTGACACAAGGCAGCCATAATTCCCCAAGCCCGCAGCGAGCCCTACCCAGTTGGCATGCCAACCTTGATGGTCCTAGACAGAAGATCATTACACTCACAAAGGACCTGCATATGGAAGTGGATTCAGCACGGACTGAAACAAAGGACAGTGACCAGCCCTTCCCTCTGGGGGCAGGAAACAGTGAACTCCTCTTAGTCCTCTGGAAAGTACTCATGGGGAGGGGGAAAGGAGGAACCGGCCAGGTGACAAGACACTCAGGTTATCACCACAACTCCTCCCTCTACCCCTCCTTTTTGTGATGTATCAATGATGTAGTCTTAGGGGTGTAGCAAGAGGGATTAGTAGCTAATAAAAGTTGGGGTCTCCTTTTGTTCGGGGCTTCCATCTTGTTCCACCTTGTGGCAGGTGGGAGTCCTGTTGCGACAGTCTTCAATAGAGACCAAGCCTACTGGCTGCTGTTTTGCTCTGGTATTCCTGGCTGGTGTCCTTGTTTGTTTGTTTTTGTCCAAGGGAGCCCTCAGATTTCTCCGTTAACATCATTATGTGTGTATATAATAGAGCAAAGCAGCCCTGTGGGCCTACCCCCATCTCCACCTGCCTGGGCTAAGACCAGGGGGTGATCCCTATTTGAGGTGAAAGATGTGGTGTGAGGGCCCTCAAAAGGGCCTTTCCAGTGGTGGCTCCTTGTGTGCAACTCTCTCCCTACTGAGGGGGATCTGGCCTCATCTCTTTGTAACTCCAGGAAGCTGGTCAAGGTGCATCTTTTTGAGAGGAGAATTGGGCAACAATGGGCAGGAGTTTCAGGGTCACTGCTTCTGGCAAGAATTGTGAACCAGTGACTTGTTGCTGTGTGTCTTACAATGTTTTGTGTGGCCTTATTTAGTTGCTTTATTGTAAATGACACTGTGGTCTGTGCAAGGGGGCCTAAACACAGTGGTACCTTGGGTTACAGACGCTTCAGGTTACAGACTCCGCTAACCCAGAAATAGTACCTCGGGTTAAGAACTTTACTTCAGGATGAGAACAGAAATCGTGCGGTGGCATCAGGAGGCCCCATTGGCTAAAGTGGTGCTTCAGGTTAAGAACAGTTTCAGGTTAAGAATGGACCTCCAGAAGGAATTAAGTACTTAAGCCAAGGTACCACTGTACATGAATTAGACATCAATCCCATTGAGCTCAATGGCGCTTCCTCCTGCCACGGAAAGGATTGCAGCTCAGCGGTCTTTGCGATGGGGAGGATGAGGAGACCAGACTAGGAGTCAGCTCTGCCCACTGGGACCTTCAGCTCCACCCCCCACTGTTGCCCTTCCTGGCACTCCACCGGGACCCACAGACAGAGTTTCTGCCTGGGTTCCAGCAGACGTCCCCTCGTGATCTGACAAAACAGACTTACTCCAGGCCCCCCCCCCACCGACCTGCAAAAACACTTTTGCTCACTCTTCCTGAGGCATTTGTGCTCCCCCCCCCGCTTTCTGCACATGCTCAGTCCTCCTTTCTCCCACAATGCCCCTTGAGTCGTCAAAAGGCCCTTTGTGCGGTTGCTGCATCCACCATAATCATTTTGCCTCTCTTTATTTTCCGTGACCTTTTTGGGTGTGGAAAAGCGGCCACCGCCCCCTGACTGGCTTTACACCTGCAGCCGATTCCTCTCACTGAGCTTCCTTTACACTTTCGTGTTATAAAAGAAGAGAAATGATTCATGAGCTCAGGTATCCTGCCCTCTCCACTTCCTGGAGCATGGGCTGTTTGTGTTTCTCCTCAAATGGCAGCTATTCCAGCCCTGCAGTCACCCTACATCCGAGAAGCGCCTTGCAGAAAGTGCCCAGCCAGCCCTCTCTTCCTTGTCTTCACAACAGCCTGGCGAGGCAGGACAGTCTGCGTTCAGGGCATGGCCAGGACGGCCAGAGTACTGGGGGGAGGCCTTTGGGGCAATTCAGCCCCAGTGAGACCTGCCTGCCCCCTCCTTGGGCTCACTTTCTCTATTGCCTCCTGGGCAAGCATTAAAGACACTTTGCTGGCACTGAGTCTTTAGGCTCCTCAGGTAAACAGATACACAACAGAAGAAGCTTTTGAAGGTTGGAGTCTATCAGGTGCAGCTAGAGGCTTGATTCCAAAAAATGTATTCCTGCTTCTATGCATTCACTAGTTTCTAAGGAGCCTCAACCTCCCTCCCCCCACTGCTGCTTTTGCAAAAAGGTATTATCAGTCATCTGAGTATCTGCAGTAAAACATGAGAGCCCCATTCAAAGCTGGGTTTGCCCTTGAGATATTCATCATGCAGAGGAGGAAGGTGGGGATGAACCTGTTTGCCCAACACCCTCCCTCGCCTTCCTGGTTGTCCTCCAAGAGGCAGAGGGTCAAGCCACTTTGAGCAGAGAGACTCCGTGGATCCTGTTGGCTCTTCACGCATTTTAGAGCTCGGGGGGGGGGGACCAGGGCAGCCCCTGGGAGTTCAAGAGGCTCCCTGCTGCCTATGGGAGAGTAATGAGGGGGGAGCCCTCATCCTCCCTCCCCCATATGACTCACTTTGAACAGAGGAAGACTTTGCAAATGGGTGGAGCTGATCCTTGAAGAGCTCCAAAAGTCCTTTCTTCTGTGTGGAGGTTACAAGAATAATTCTGCTTGGCCCAGCAAAAAAGAGGAGGAGGAGAAGAGGGCTGGAGGAAGGTGGGTAGAAGGGCAAAAGCACAAGACAGCCAGAGGGATTTCCCTACATTGGGAGCACCATACTGCTCACAGCATCTGCTCCTTCTTCTGCCTGCCGACCAGTCAGCCAGACACCCTTGAAACTAGCAGCACAAGAAGGGGCAAGATGGCAGGAGACACCAAGGCCACTTAGCCTCTGGGATGCTGTTGAATCCAAGCTGCAAGCCTGCTCCTTCCCCGTCTAGGGCAGGCTGCCTCCCCACCTCTCAGATGTGAGAACCCAGGACACATAACACCGGTCATTTCTGGATTCAGCTTAAGTTTATTAGCCCTTCTCTGCCTCCAGGCCCTGCTCTAAAACCTCAGCTGCCTCTCCTGATTCAGATGGAGCAGAGAGATAGAGCTGGGTGTCATCTCCACTCTGACACTCCCAGAAGCTTAATATAGATGTTAAAGTCCACAGGGAACAAGATGGAACCCTTTGGGACACCACGGGGCAACTCACATGACACTGAACTGTAGCCTCCCATGACTACCCTGGAAACGGACCCGGGAGTAAGAGTGGAATCACTGAAGCACAGTGTCCCACCTCCCTGAGACGCACCAGAAGTATCAAAAGCCACCATCTGCTCTCAAATGTGTCATTTTGGCGCAAGGGGCTGAAGGTCTCTCAGTTCCAGGTGGCCTCGCATGATGCTGATTATTTGGATCTATTCCATCTCAGGCCTCGTTATGCTTTGAAAACCACTTTGCTGGTCCTGATGGACGACTTATGGCAAAGGATGAAGGGGGGGACAAGGGGCACTCCTGTTGTCTCTCCTTCACCTCTTAGTGGTTTCGATACCCTCAATCACAGCAACTTTCTGGTCAGCTGTCTGGACTGGGCTTTGGCTTCACAAGGTCCCAGCCCTTTCAGGACAAGCCTTTTCAGAATGATGGAGCCTGAGGAGGAGGCATTTGCTCTGCCCCATGCCCCCTAGCTTAGGGGTCCACATCTATGCTTTTCAACCTCTACATGAACTGCTGGGAGGCTGTCATCCCAAGGTTTGTGGTGCAGCATCCTCAGTATGACATTTGGCTCTGCCTCTTTCCCCCACCTCCTTACCCCAGGAAGGCTGTTGGTATCCTTAGCTGGTGCAGGGGAACAGCTCTGGGCTAGATCCTGCCTTTTCTATATCCCATATGCAGCTTGGCTGACAGGTGAAGAAGCACTGTGCATCAGCTTCAGCCCACCTGGAAAGGTCTGACCTAGAAACTGTGACCTACACCGGAGTCACATCCAGGCTTAACTACTGCAATGTGCTCTGCATGGGGTTGCTCTGAAAGGCAGTTTGGAAACTTCAGCTGGTTCCAAATGTAGCCACTAGAGCAGAGGTGGTTTTAGGGCAGTGCCACCAATTTTCCCGCACTGGGTGCCAAACTAAGGGGGCGTCACATGTTGCAGGAAACCCCCCCCCCAATCATTCAGTTTGTAGAAACACCACACACACACAAATCAGCCATACATCAGATCTGTACCGTTCCACTTTTACTTTACACCATGAAGGAAGGACTATGAATGGGGGGGGACTTGACACAAGGCAGCCATAATTCCCCAAGCCCGCAGTGAGCCCTACCCAGTTGGCATGCCAACCTTGATGGTCCTAGACAGAAGATCATTACACTCACAAAGGACCTGCATATGGAAGTACCGTATTTTTCGCTCTATAGGACGCACTTTTCCCCCTTCAAAAATGAAGGGGAAATGTGTGTGCGTCCTATGAAGACGCCATAGCCCCGCAACCCTCTCCCAGCTGGAGAGGTGACACACGGCTATGGCAGGAGGCTCTCCGCTGCGCCTTTCCGCTGCTCCCTGACCTGCTCTTTGGGGCTGGTGGTGGGCTTCGTCCCGCCAGCCCCAAAGAGCAGGTTGAAAGGAACCTGAAGCCTGGAGAGCGAGAGGGGTCAGTGCACACTGACCCCTCTCGCTCTCCAGGCTTCCAAGGTAGCCGCCTGAACGCACCTTAAACGCACCTTGTTTTAGAGCGGGAAAACAAGAGGGGGAAAGTTCTCCCCCTCTCTGTGCAGCGCCTCCTGCCGCTTCACTGAAGGGGCGCTGGGCAGAGAGGGGGAGATTTTTTTTCTTGTTCTCCCCCCTCTAAAACAAAGTGTGTCCTATTGTCCGGTGCGTCCAATGGTGTGAAAAATACGGTAGATTCAGGACAGACTGAAACAAAGGACAGTGACCGACGGCCTCGGTCCAGTATACCTGAAGGAGTGTCTCCACTTCCATTGTTCTGCCCGGACACTGAGGTCCAGCACCGGACAGGGCAAAAAGCCCAGAATTAAATTTAAAATGCTGACAGATGCTAAAGAAAGAGGGGGATTTGCCCTGCCGGACTTAAAATTGTACTATGAAGCAGCAGCGTTTTGCTGGCTGAAAGAGTGGATGCTCCTCGAGAACACAGATATTTTGGATTTGGAAGGTTTCAATAATGCATTTGGTTGGCATGCATATCTATGGTATGATAAAATCAAGGTGCATAGGGCCTTTAAAAACCATATTGTTAGAAAAGCATTGTTTAATGTTTGGATAAGATATAAAGATCTGTTGGAAAACAAAACCCCTAGATGGGTGTCACCCATGGAGGCTAAGGCATTGAAGAAACTCAATATGGAGGTCGGATGGCCGAAGTATTGGGAAATCTTGGAACAGGAGGGAGATAAATTGAAATTACAAAGTCATGAGAAAATGAAACCAAAAGTACAAAATTGGCTTCAATATTACCAAATAATGTAGATTTTCAAACAGGACAGGAAAATTGGCTTTCAGGTGGAAAAATCAAAATTAGAGACTGAACTGTTAGAACCCAATTCTAAGAATTTGTCAAGAATGTATAATTTGCTGCTGAAATGGAATACACAAGATGAAACAGTCAAATCGGCTATGATTAAGTGGGCACAGGACATTGGTCATAACATTATGTCTGCTGACTGGGAATGGTTGTGGAACACCGGTATTAAATTTACGGCATGTAATGCCTTAAAGGAAAATATCATGAAAATGACTTACAGGTGGTACATGACCCCACTCAAGCTAGCAAAAATTTATCATTTGCCTGACAATAAATGTTGGAAGTGTAAAGAGACTGAAGGTACTTTTTATCACCTTTGGTGGACATGCCCGAAGATTAAGGCTTTCTGGGAAATGATATATAATGAAATGAAAAAGGTACTTAAATGCACTTTCCCCAAAAAAACAGAGGCCTTTCTCTTGGGCATTGTCTGCCAATTGGTGTCAAAGAAAGACAGAACTTTTTTTATGTATGCTACAACAGCAGCAAGAATAC
Organism: Podarcis liolepis; assembly: GCF_965112155.1. Taxonomy (NCBI): domain Eukaryota; kingdom Metazoa; phylum Chordata; class Lepidosauria; order Squamata; family Lacertidae; genus Podarcis; species Podarcis liolepis. The sequence goes on from NC_139565.1 coordinate 65,724,568, forward strand.
TCATCGCAAAGTATTGGAAGACACAAGATCTACCCACCTTGGAAGAATGGCAGATGAAAGTGATGGACTATATGACATTAGCTGAGATGACCGGCAGAATTCGCGACCAGGGAAAGGAGACGGCGGAAGAAGAATGGAAGAAATTTAAAGTCTACCTTAAAGACTATTATAAACTTGTTCAATGTTAGAATGTCGAGGTTTTGAGCAAGAAAGGGATACAGCGATATAAGACTAGGTTGAAGGAAGGACTAAGAGGACAGAGGATCGACAGATATATTCAGAGTTGCTAAAAACTTTTGGACATTGGGATGCAGAAAGGGGAGGTATGGGGAAGTCTGAGAAACACGGTTTATGAAAAAAAAAGGTTATGAAATTATACGTGTTTGTATGTCTTTTAATATGTTTGTATTGTCTTAAAAAATTTTGTAAAACCAATAAAAAATTTATTAAAAAAAAAAAAAGACACTGAGGTCCAGCACCGAGGGCCTTCGGGCGGTTTTCTCACTATGAGAATCCAAGTTACAGGGAACCTGCCTGCCGCCCGCCCTGTGGAATGCCCTCCCACCAGATCAGCGGCGTAGCGTGGGTTATCAGCACCCGGGGCAAGGCAAGTAATTTGCGCCCCCTAACCCGGGGCAAGGCAAGTACAGTAATTTACTCTCCCAAGCAGCAGCAGCGAGGCTTCTCTTTCCCCCGCGCTCTCCTGGAGCTGCCTCTTTTCTTTCCTTTCGCTTTCTCTCCTTAATTGATTCCTCCTCCACACCGCAGCGTTTCCTGGCTGCTTCCCCCCCCTTCCCCTCTCTCTCCTCCTCGCTCTGCTTGCCTTGCCCTGCCCTGCCCTGCCTGAGGGCGCCCTGAGGAGACTCCGCTCTCCTTTTTGACCAGGCGAGGTGGAAAAGTCTCTTCCCGCCCCCTCGCCAGACTCCCTGCTCAGCTCGGCTCACTAGCCAGGCGGCCAGTGGAGAGAGAGCCACAATTACCATAAAGCTCCTCTCCCTCCGCTTCGCCAAGCTGTCAAAGCCCCGGCAGCAGCAGCAACGGCAGCAGCAGGCGCAGCCAGACCCCCGCCAGCCAGCCAGCCAGCCCGCCTGCCCGGCTTCCTCTCCTTTTTTTGCCCGGCAGAAGGCTTCGCTCTCCCCCTTCTGCGACCTCCTCGCCAAGCCGAGCGAGCGCAGGCTCCCTAACCCGTGGATTTTAGTAGGGGCAGAGAGCTGCTAGTGCGAGCGCGCCCCCCGCCCATGTTGCGCCCGGTTTCGGCCGGCCCCCCTGGCACCCCCCACGCTACGCCACTGCACCAGATGTCAAGGAGAAAAATAACTATCAAACTTTTAGAAGACATCTGAAGGCAGCCCTGTTTAGGGAAACTTTTAATGTTTAATAGGTTATTGTATTTTAGTGTTTTTTTGGAAGCCACCCAGAGTGGCTGGGGAAACCCAGCCAGATGGGCGGGGTATAAATAATAAATTTATTATTATTATTATTATTCCCTCAGGGCAGGAAACAGTGAACTCCTCTTTGTCCTCAGGAATGTAATCATGGGGAGGGGAAAAGGAGGAACTGGACAGGTGACAAGACACTCAGGTTACCACCACAACTCCTCCCTCAACCCCTCCTCTTTGTGATGTATCAATGATGTAGTCATGATGTAGTCTTAGGGGTGTAGCATGGGGGATTAGCATCTAACAAAAGTTTGGGGGCTCTGTTGTTTGGGGCTTCCATCTTGTTCCACCTTGAGGCAGGTGGGAGTCCTGTTGCGACAGTCTTCAATAAAGACCAAGCCTACTGGCTGCTGTTTTGCTCTGGTATTCCTGGCTGGTGTCCTTGTTTGTTTTTGTCCAAGGGAGCCCTCAGATTTCTCTGTTAACACACAGCTATGACAAAGTGAATTAAGCAGAATGGCTGGTGAAAGATGGGGGCTCCCCAAATTTTGGCCTTGCATTGGGGGCTGCTGAAATTTGAAAGACCAAAGTCCACCTCTGACTAGATCTTTGCGAGGAAGAGAAGTGGTCAGCTAGTGTAGCCCCTTCTGCTGTCCTGCCTTCTGGTGTATTTCTGAGCCCAATTTAAAGTGATGGCTTTAGCCTTTAAAGCTGTAAACCGTTTGGGCCCAAATTATCTAATGGCCTGCCTGCGGCACACACTATCAGCCTTCCCATGGGCTGAAGCCCTCTCTCTGCATGCGCCCAACTCCTAGCTCAGTGCTGTTGGTGTCCATGAGAGAGAGGACTTTCCCTGTGGTGGCCCCCATGCCTTTGGAACTCCCTGCTGGTGGATCTGAAGCAGACTCAGCCGCCCGTTCACCGTTGGGGAGGCGCTGAAGTTTCTCTTATGACCAGCCTGTCCTTGAGAAATGCCCTCTGGCTCAGACTGTGGGTTGCTGAGCTGTGGAAAATGTTTTAATTGCTTGGCTGAATATCTTTATTGGTTTTTTTATCTTGGGAAAGTGGGGGATGGGGAGGAAATGGAAGCTTTTTCTTTTTGTGTGTGTTGTTGATCCTTTTGTAAATGTTGACTGTTGCAAGCCCCCTTGGACAGGCGCTTTAAGGAAAGGGCTGAGAAACATTTAAAGTGAATAAACCATTGAATAATAAGATGGTTGGAGTGCAGCATGGCAGCCACAGGTTTGACTCTAGGTTCAGGTATGAAGTCCCCTGGGGGGCTTCCCCCTGGCCGGGGGGAGGGGAGCCATAACAAGGCAGAACATCAACAGAGAAGCAGCTCCACCCGCCAAAGGCTGCCTGGACTTCGCCATAATTGGAAGCTGTGCCAACCTGTGGGGGTACCCCCTGCCAGCCTCATGGAAATCCCAAACGGTTGAGGTGCCAATGCCTCCCTGCCCACTGGTGCTTCCTGGGTGTGGCTGGGCATGGGCAGGTAGGGGTCTCACCTGTGTGTCCATTGTTCTGGAGGCGGAGCATCTCCCTGGGAGGCAGGCTGTAGTCAGGCAGCAGGATGGGCTCCAGCTGGGGACTGAAGAGGGCGGCCCCCGTCTCAATGTTGATGGGGGACTGCATGTGGCCCCCGCAGTGGGGGAAATCAGAGGCCCACTCTGCCTTGTCTGAAAGAGGAGGGCAGGCATCAGGGGAGGGGAGGGGTTTTCCTTCTAGCTGCTTGTGGCCCATCTTGGGGGTTGATGAGGTCGACCTTGAAGAAGCCCTTCACTCTCATCCTGATGTTGTTGGGGGATAAACTAAGAGGCCATCAAGGACCCCAGAGATGAAAGAGGCTCAGCTTCTCCTGTCCTGCCCTTGTTGCAAAGTGGCTTCCTGGCGCCTGCTTCCCTGCTATCCCTCCCCCCCCCCAGCTGGGCCCCACACACCTCTGCGCTGAGCCAGGCCTTCAAGGGCACGTGCCAAGGTTGCTCTCCTCCCCAAGGCAAACCAGCTGAATCTCAGAAGCAGCCGGTTCCCACAGGGCAAAGTGCCAGCAGAGGCACCTGAGCTTCCTGCTGGGGGAGGAGGGGGCCAAGGAGTGCCAGAGCCACGGAAGGAGGCCCTGGGGGCCCAGCCTCATGGGAGATGGTGGCACCTGTTCTGCGGCTGCAGAGGACTCCAGGTCCACCGCTGTGCCCGACTGAGCTGGAGGACCAACAGGACTGACTGGCAAGAGGTCTGTGCCCCACTCTCATTTAGCCAGACCCAGACCCACCCATGCAGGCCTTGGGGTGGTGCTGATCAGGCCCAGGGGGAGCAGGGCAGCTGGCTCTGCGTGAGAGGGAGGGAGCAGGGAGCTGGCTAATCATTAAGCCCCACAGCGTCTGTTTTCTGGCCAGAAGCCTAGATGAGAGAGGGAGGGGGCAGCCTTCACCGCCAGCCTTTACCTGCATAGCTCCAGTGACTGTGTCCATGGCCAGGAGGAAGACCTGGAAAGAGAAAGGAAAGCCAGGGATCAGGAAGTCTGAAGGTTCTCCAGCAAGGCTCAACAGCTGCTTTACTGGCTCCCATCCTCCTGGTGAGCCTCTGGTGGAGGAAGGGGATATTACTGGGTCAGGCATTATCCTGGGAAAGGGTCCTCTACTCCCATCCCATGCAACCCCACTGCATGGCAGAGGTGGGAGAGTGCCAGGAGCCTACCAGTCCCTACCTGGTAAGGCAGCTTGGCTACCAACCAAGTTACCTACCTACCTAGGCCAGGTATAATCCTGCTTGCCTCCAAAGGGAGGCCAGGTGGTCCAGAGAAGAGAGGTGAGTGGCTGCTTCTCCCTCCCCGCCCTTCCCCCTCCCCTGCTCAGGTGCACTCCACACCTGGCTCCGTTTCTATGGTGATGGGGAGGCCAGGTCCCCATAGCCAGCCAGGCAGCCTCATGAGGGTGGCAGAACTTGGTGTCAATGTATTGCAGGAGAGGCAAGTGGAAGAATATATGGGAGCCTTTTATGGCTCTTTTCTCATGCTGAAAGTTTTTCACACACATCCTCTCAGTAACTCTTACAACCCTGTAAAGTAGTCCAACAGGATTATTCTTGTCCTGCTGAAGGAACAATGGGACGGAGAGATTCTTGCGAAAATTCCCCTCTTGGGTCCACGACTGAGCTGAGATTTCCCCTGGAGGGCTTCTGGGCAAGGACTCAGGCACTGCAGCCCCCTCCCATGAGGCTGTTGGGGCCCTTGTCCCAAGAAGCACTTTCAGTTCTTAGTTCAGGGCCCTCTGTTTAGATGGCGGTTCCTTCCTAATCTCCTGCATGACTGCAAAGAAAACTCTGGGCTGTGCCCACTCCCAGATCAAGCAGGGAAGACCCCACTCTTGGCTCTGCACTATCTGCAACCCCATCTTTTGCCCTTTGGAAATCTGCTGCTCCTGGAGCTCCACATACACCCTACTCGCCCTTGACCCACATGTTCCCCACATGCCAAACCCTTAGAAACCAAGAGGAAGGCCAGGTACAAGACTTGAACACAGTTGCCCAGTTTTGAGAGTCTGTTCTGATCAACAGGTGTGCCCTCTGTTGCAGAGAAAACTGCCTTCTATTCCCTGCACCCCCCAGCTCAGCATTGCCTCCACTGACTAGCAGGTGGCTCTTTCCCATTCCTACCTGGAGATGACATGGGGGACTGGACCTGGGACAGAGGCTACCCTTAGGCAGATGGATGCAGCTGCCCCTGGAAGCAAAACAGCCTGGACTGTCCCTATTGAAACCTCCTGCACACAGCACAGGAGGCTGCTGATACTGAGTCACATCCTTGGGTCCATCTAGGCCAGTGTTGTCCACATTGACTGGCAGCACTGGGTCTCTGGGGTCTCAAGTAGAGAGTCCCTCCAAGCCCTATTCATTGGACTCCTAACCACCCTACTCTGGCCTTTCCCCCACCTGCATTCAGCCTTGGGGATGTAAGAAGGAACAATAACATCATCTGGGAGGTGGCACTGAAACCACCTGAGGCATTTCCTCTAGAAGGAGGGAGGATTAAGCAAAGCCGAGCACTAGAATGTGCCAAGGACTCCAAAGCAGAAATGAAAATATTATTGCAAAAAGATGATGGGGTTGGGGGATGAGTGGAGGCTCCAGTGGCAGAAGGGACTGAACCATTTTACTGTGAAAAGATGAAAGCTCTAATAAAATCGACACCTAAAAAGGATGGGGGGGGGGCAGGTGGCCTTCAGCCCCCCTCCTTGGCAGCTACTTTGCTGGAGTGCTTCCTCTGCAACCTCCTGCTCAGAACAACTTCCCCCACCAAATCGTTTTTAATGAATTTCAAAACAGTAACCAATACAAAAAGGGAAAAAGCAAGTTTCTCAGGCATACAAAAGCTAAATAAAAGTCATTAGGATCGAAGAGCTCGTCCTCTCTCTCTCTCTCTCATGGTGTAGCAGTAGTAGTAATAATTTCCCCAGCCACTCTGGGCAGCTTCCAACACATATAAAAATATAATAAACATCAAACATTAAAGACATCCAGATACAGGGCTGCCATAATACCAAACAAATTATAATACACTATATCATTAACTTCTTTACTTCCTTTGTTACAGGATATGGCTGGTGGGCAACAAACACCTCTGGTCTATACAAGCCGGCTGCACCCGGAACTGGAGGTTCTTCCCAGACTCTTGCTTCATTATTTGTATATACAATAAAATAATGCCAGATTTCATGGAAATTGTCAGGTGCTTTTTGTTTTGTCCACATGACACTTAATTTGTGTGATAGTGCTTCCCCAGTAAGGCTGTTTGCCAAACTATGTTATCTCACTGGTTCATATCTGGAGAATTTAAGTTTTCCAGTTTCTGGCTATGGCTGTATGTGCTGCTGGTAAAAGACATGTTACAAGCTCTTTGCTTTTTAACTATTCAATTTCTTCCATTTATAAATTAAGCATAGCTAATGCGGAAGAAAATGGAACACCCTGAGATGTAATTAGTGAAATTTCCTGAAAAACATTTTTCCGTTCAGAACAACTTGTGCCACACATAATAATCCCCTCCTGGCAACCTGGGCCAGGAATTCATCTGCCTGATGGATAGAGCAGTGCCTGAGGGCTGGGAGTGGGCCAGATTCCTGCAAGTCCGTCCCCCCCCCCCCCGTGCTGGTGGCACAGACTGTAATGTGCTTCCTCCCTGCTCACCCACCCCAAGGGTGTACACACATGCCAGGCCCCTCAGGGGGCCAGTGTCTCTCTTCCCACAAGCCCCACACGGACGTGGCTGAGCCTGCTAAAGAGACGGGTGCTGGTGTCTTTCAGTGGTTCCAAGAGTGGACTGCAGGTGCCTCTTTAAGCCTTGCTCAGCAGGCCTTAAGCCACCACGAGGCCCACCGCAGGTTCTAGGGTGAAGCTGCCAGTGCACCCCAAGGCCTCCTGGAACTGCCCCAAGAAATGCCAGAGATGTCTTGGTTGTGACCAGTCTGCTTCCTCTCATACCAGCCAGAGAGGCCATTTACTGCTAACATGAGTAAGTAGGTACAAGGTGGATTGTGGGAGGTCTGGGATATCTTGGGCTAAATGCAGGAAACAAAAGCAAAAGGTTTGTGCAGAAACGGTAGCATAATGTATCGTAGTTTTGTTCAGTTTCACTTTCTGGGGGGACTTTGCTGTTTTGGGCACACCCCAAAAGCTCAGAGCAAGAGAGGCACTAAATCCCCTTCCTTATGCTCTGCCCAGAATATGGGCTCAGCCCTTCCCACCAGATGACCAAGGAGAGGTGGAAGAGATAGAGGTGGCTTGCCCAGGAGGGGGCAGAGACCATTTGCAAGAGCCAGAGTGGTCTCTGGCAATTCCACCCCAAAGACTCCCACCTCCCCTTTCTCGTCCTTGCTCAGCCCCCATTTCCTCTGCCTGGACTCCATCATTCCACCTCCTCCTCCTGCACCGATTAAGGCAATTCTCCCAACGCTTTGCTGCTTCGTTTAAAAAGATGATTCAGTGGGGAAAGCAGTGGCCTCACCTGAAATGGAATGGCCTTTGAGCTAGGCAAGAGCAACAGCGTCAAGGATGCTGCTCAGCTCCTCACAAGACAAGCAGCTGCGGTCCGCCCCCTTAGCACCAGGGTCCCACCTTAAGGAGCAGGCTGGAGGGGAGGACAGAGGAACTCCCAGTGTTGAGGCTTAGAAAAGGGGGTTGGGAGTATCATAATCAGACCAAGTGACTGAAGCAGCAGGAGCTGGGGAGGGGCAGAAGCAGCACCCCCAGGAGCTCCAGTGTTTCACCTCCCAGAGCTCTGCCTGAGAGGAAGCCTATGGATTTCGTCCTATTTGTGGACCTCGGGTAGGAGCCCATCCCGCCTTCTTGAGAGCTTTCTCCTGAACACGTGTAGCAACACTTACTTAACCAAGCCCCACCAGCTCCAGTTGCTGGAAGAAAATGCCTCTGCGGTTTCCCCCTGAAACCCACAGGATCAGGCTTCCTGATCCCTGGGGTGGAGATGGGAAAGAAAAGCCGGCTTTAAGCCTCCCCCTCCCCTCGAGGTTGACTCACTGTACGTCGGTGGACCCGTCAGTCGCTGCCGCGCCAATGAAGTGGGATGGGAAGAACATTTCAGTCGGCAATTAAACCTTTAGTTGATTAACCAACTTAATAAATTGACTGAACCTGAAGCTCTCTTGTATTTTGCATTACCTGAAGGCTCTGCATGCCCCCCCCCTTCCAGGGAGCTCAAATCGACCCAATTTTTATTTTAAAGCAATTGCAAGCGCACGCCTGCCACAAGCTGCGCCCCCCTCGCCCCAGCCCCCCCCCCAGGCATTCAGGCGAGGTCCCTGACGGAGCCCGCCGGCTCCCCTCCCCGGCTCCCTGCACGCGGCTGGAGGTGGAACAACCAGACCTGGGCAGAGTATTCAGGTTCTGCGTTCAGATCTTCCTTCAAGGTCAATTTCCTGATACAGGATTGTCCCAAAACGGCCATCAAAATGTAGCAGCTAATCCATACCTAAAACAGCTTTAGCCTCCACGGAAAAAGAAGCCGAGAACTTTTCAGCCGACCTCCTCGGGAGCCTCGGCACAGCCCGGCTGCCTCTTGTCCGGGGCTCGAGAGAAAGAAGCCTCGGGGGCAGCAGCGCCGGGCGGGGAGGGGGCGCCGCGCCGCCCAAGGGCCCCTCCCCCGTGGCCCGACTAACTTTGTTCCTTGACGTGAGGATGGCACAAGCAGAAAGCCCAGAAAGCCCCGCGGGAAAGGGAGGGGTTGCCAGTCTTTGCCTATCCGGCCCCCCAAACTAGACCACCTCCCCCCTCTCTCCCCCAGCCATTGTTCACAGAGGCCTCAGGCCGGGGGGAAGGGGGGGAGATGCCTCGGGAGGGAGGGAGGCGAGGAGGCTTCCCGGCGGAGAGGCGCGTCGGGGCGCCGCCACAGCTGGAGCGGGACTCCCAGGACCCCGGGGGGGGGACGACGCCCACCTAGATTCTCCCCCGATCAGGATCCTCCGGGCCCCGCAAGCCAAGCCAGCTAATCCCCTCGCCCCCTTTTGTTCCCTCCTGGCCGGCCGCGTTGCTGCGCTGCTCTGGGTGCGGCGCGGGGGCCGCTGGTCCCCAGGTGATAAAGCGAGAGCAGGATGGAGTCCCGGGAGGCACTTTCCTTTCCCGCCGAGAAGTCGAACCGGCTGGGAGGGAGCAGAGAGCGAAGGGCCCTCTGAGCATGTTCAGAGGCATCCTCTTCCGCCGGCGCCCGGAGGTCGCGTCGGCATTCTCGGCCCCTCCAGGGGCGACCTCCGGCCCCGGCCCCGGGAGTCAAGGCGAGGTTGGAGCCGGAGGACGGCACCAGAGCAGCAGCGGCACGCCGGGCGGTCCCTGGCGGAGCGGCTCTCCCTTCTCCACGCGCCCTCCATCCCGGGGGGAGATGCACTTGCCCCCGGGGCGGCGCCTCCCTTGGGGGTCCCTCGGAAGAGCGGCGGCTCTACCATGTCTACAGGGGGATGGGGGGCGGATCTGGGGGCTTCAGCCGCACTGTTGACCCACCTGCCTCCGAGTGGGGCCCCTCCGCGTCCTCTTCGTGGGCATGGGCGGCGGCCCAGGCCAGCAGGGCGGTCAGCAGGAGGAGGCGGCTGCGGGGCAGCCCTCGCCAGTCCCGGGCGCGCATCGTCCTCGCTGCACGCGGCTCCCTCCACGCCTGGCCGAGTGGGACCGGCAGGCGCTCAGGACGGCCGACGGGGCGGGCGCGCCCTTTTATAGCCAGGACCTGCCGCTGCTACCGCCGCCTCCTCCGGGGAGCCCCGCGGGCTGAAAGCGCCCCCTCCTGGCTCTGGGGGACTATCTCCCGGCTGAGCCTGGGAGCTCTGCCCTGCCCTGGTGCCCTTCTTCCCAGGGCTCGCCAGGACACCCTCCGCCATGGTCGCCCCTGAGACGCACCAGCCGGCTTACTCCTCTCAGCTGCTCCTACAGAGCCTCTCCTTGTCTTAAAGGCGCCTTCGGAGCTTGGTAGCCACCAGTCTAAATTACCCACAACGACCCAGAGTCTCCACTAGAGCATTGCTCTGCTGCATTGTGGGGCACCAAAGAACCTTAGCTCAGTTGCAGAGCATTTGCCTGCTTTGCATGCAGAAGGTTGCAGGTTCAATCCCTGGCTGGCACTATCTCCAGGCAGGGCAAAGGAAAACTCTGGGGAACTGCAGCTGCCAGTCAGAGTAGACAGTAGTGAGCTAGGCAGCAGCCTCCAATGCTCCTACTTTAATGGGTGGTTTGGAGCTGCCTGCCTGCCAGAACCAGTGGGGTCATTCAGTGGTGAGGCCCCAGCAGCTGCTGAGGATGCTCAGGTGCACTGAGCCTGTGGGGTGGAGACTCAGCTCCCAAACTGATCTCAGGAGGAGCTGCAACAGCAGGTCTCCTTTCAAGCCTTGGAAATGGTGTAAGAGGGAAGGTGGCCACATCCCAATGCAAGAGGGCAGGTGAGAATGTTCACCTGTGAATGCTGCCACACCTCCATATTTTGGAGTGCAAATCATGCAGGATCACCACCTCTCACTAACCAAACAGAGAGTCTTGTTGCAGCTTGAAGACTAAGGTTTGTTGTGGCATAAGACCCTTTGTTGTGTTCTCTTGCAAAGATTAATACTGCCACCCCACTCCCTGGAATTTGTCGTCATATCAATCCTAAAATAAACTTTTGGTTTTCACATACTACACATTATTATTATTATTTATTCAACTTGTTAGTAACTTTATCTTGTTCAAAACAACTTACCAACCAACCAACCAAAAAATAAACACCAAACCCTTAGAAACCAAGAGGAAACCAAGAGGAAAGAGAAAACCATTAAAAATGTCCCACCCACTTCTAAAAGGCCACAGATACTTAAAAGCTAAAGGCCTGATCATAGAGGAAAGTTTTCACCTGGTATCTAACAACATGTAACGAAGGTGCCAGGCAAACCTCCCTAGAAGGAGTATTCCACAAATGGGAGCCACTGCAGAAGGTTCATTCACGTGTTGCCACCCTCCAGAGCTGCTTACGGCTTTACAGGTCAAAACCAGCACTTTGCATTGGTCCCAGAAACTAATTGGCAACCAGTGCAGTCAGGCCACGATTTGTCGTCTTCTTCTTCTTCTTCTTCTTCTTCTTCTTCTTCTTCTTCTTCTTCTTCTTCTATTTCTTCTTCTATTTCTTCTTCTTCTTCTTCTTCTTCTTCTTCTTCTTCTTCTTCTTCTTCTTCTATTTCTATTTCTTCTTCTTCTTCTTCTTCTTCTTCTTCTTCTTCTTCTTCTTCTTCTTACTACTAATAATAATTTATAGCCTGCCCATCTGGCTGGATTGCCCTAACCACTCTGGCTGGCTTTCAACACATAAAAACAATGATAAAATGTCAAACATTAAGAACTTCCTGATACAGGGATGCCTTCAGATGTCTTCTAAAAGTTGTGTAGCTCTTTTATCTCCTTGACATCTGACGGGAGGCCATTCCATAGGAAAGGTGTCATTGCTGGGAAGGTCTTCTGCCTGGTTCCCTGTAACTTCACTTCTCTCAGTGAGGGAACTGCCAGAAGATTGTCAGAGCTGGACCTCAGTGTCTGGGCTGGAAGATGGGGGTGGAGACACTCGTTCAAGTATATAGGGCTGAGGCCATTTAGGGATTTAAAGGTCAGCATCAAAACGTTGAACTGTGCTCAGAAAAGTCCTGTGAGGCAGTGAAGATCCTTTAGGACCAGTGTTATATGGTCCTGGCAGCCGCTCCCAGTCACCAGTCTACCTGCCGCATTCTGGATTAATGGCAGTTTCCGGGTCACCTTCAAAGGGAGCCCCACGTAGAGCGCATGGCAGTAGTCCAAGCGGGAGAAGCTTCTCCGGAAGTGCCAGTCTGAACGCTACCGGGTTGACCTGCTCTTCGACTTGGTAGGGCCCCAGTTGTTTATGCCCTAGTTTCTTCTTGGCCAACGACCTGGCCGGCACTGCGTGGGCTGCTAACCAAACCCAGTCTCCCACGTGGAGCTCTTCGCCAACCCTTCTGTGCCTGTCCGCTTGTACCTTGTATGCGTGCTTGGCCAGCTCCAGGTGGCGCCTCAGCTGATCGTGGACTTCCTGCAGCTCCGACGCGAACGCATCTGCTGTCTGCGGCTCCCCCTCTCCCATTCTTTCCAGTCCCGGGAAGGTTCTGGGGTGCCTCCCGTTGTTGGCGAAGAACGGCGTGACCCCCGTGGACACGTGCTTCGTGTTGTTGTAGGCGAACTCGGCAAGCGGCAGGTAATCCACCCACGTCGCAGGCTGTTGATTTGCATAACATCTCAGGTACTGCTGCATGATGGCATTGACCCGCTCCGCTTGCCCGTTGGTCTGCGGGTGTCTCGCCGACGCCAGGTTGATCTTGACGTTCAGGAAGCCCATCAGCTTCTGCCAGAAATTCGAGATGAACTGCCGCCCCCGGTCGGACAGAATAGACCGTGGCAGACCGTGAACCTTGAACACGTGGTCTATGAACAGTTTGGCAGTTTGCTCCGCCGTGGCCACCTTAGCACACGGAATGAAATGCGCCATCTTGGAAAACAGGTCTACCACCACCAGCACTGCCGTCTTGCCCCTCGAGCTGGGCAGATCCGTGACAAAGTCCAGGGCCACCCTTTCCCAAGGTTCGACCGGAGTTTGCAGCGGTTCCAACAGTCCGGCCGGCGGTTTGTGCACTGGTTTGGCCCTCTGGCAGGTGTCACACCTCGCCACGTAGTCTGCGACCTCCCCTCTCATTCCAGGCCACCAGAAATCCCTGGCTACTAATTCCACCGTCTTCTCCTTGCCAAAGTGCCCGGCCGTGGGCGCGTCGTGCAGCTGCTGCAGCACCTTGGCGCGAAGGTCGTCTCCCGGCACGTAGATGGCCCCTTTACGGATGAGCAATCCATCTCGTAGCTGGAAACCGTCGGCCGCAGCCGTGCCCCTTTGCACCTCTGCCATCTTTGCTTGCGCAAAGGAGTCATCCTGCAACGCTCGTCGCACCGCCTCCAGGTCCACGGTGGCCGCGGCGCACGCCCATACTGTTGGTGCGAAGATGTGCATGGCGGCCGCTGGCGTTGCGTCCTCCAGATACTGTGGCTTACGGGAGAGGGCGTCCGCCATGATGTTAGTGTCCCCCGGGACATACTCTATGCGGAAGTCGAAGTTCGCAAAAAACTCAGCCCAACGTATCTGCCTCTGGTTTAGGAACTGTGCCGTGCGCCAGTGCTCCAGATTCTTGTGGTCCGTGCAAACCTGCACCGTGTGCTTGGCGCCGATCAGGAAGTGCCTCCACGCTTTAAACGCTGCATGAATGGCCAGCAACTCCCTGTCCCAGATGGTGTAGTTCTGCTCGGACTTGCTGAGCTTCCTGGAGTAAAACGCTGCCGGTCGCCACACCCCCTGCTGGTCCTTTTGCAGCAGGACCGCCCCCACGGCTCTGTCCGAGGCGTCTGTCTCCACCCTCATCGGCCTGCTGGGGTTGACGTGAAGCAGCTGCTCTTCCGACGCGAAGAGACGCTTGAGTGCCTGAAAGGACTGCTCCGCCTCCTCTGTCCAAACTAACTTCTTTTTCTTGGAGCTAAGCGTGTCTGTGATGGCCGCTGTCTGCATAGCGAAGCCCTTGATAAACTTGCGATAGAAGTTCGCAAAGCCGACAAACCTTTGGACCTCCTTCCGGTTGCGTGGACTCTTCCAATCCAATACCGCGCGAACCTTGGCGCTGTCCATGGCGAGCCCCTTGTCAGACAACTTGTAGCCCAGAAAATCCACCTCCGTCACGTCAAATTGGCACTTCTCCAGCTTGGCGTAGAGCCTATGTTGCTTTAGTCTGGTCAGCACTTCCTTGACGTGTCTGTCATGCTCCTGCTGCGATTCCGAAAAGATCAGGATGTCATCTAAGAAACAGACGCACGTCTTGTAGAGAAGTCCCGCCAACACGTGATGCATGAAAGCTTGAAAAACGTGGGAGCCATTTTGCAATCCAAAGGGCATAACTCTGTATTCGTAGGTACCCAGTGGCGTGAACATGGCCGTCTTCCACTCATCTCCCTCCCGCATACGAATGAGGTTGTACGCCCCTCGCAGGTCTAACTTGGTGAACACTTTTCCCTTCCGCACCGTCGCCAGGAGGTCGTCGATTCGGGGCATGGGGAAGTCCGACGGCTTGGTCCCATTGTTTAAAATGCGATAGTCCACGACCAGTCTTTTTTGGGGCGTGTCTCGCTTTTTAACAAAGAATACTGGACTGCCCCCCGCTGCCTTGGACTCTCGGATGAAACCGCGCTCCAAATTATGATCTATGAACTGTTTGAGTTCCTGCAGCTCGTCCTCTGACATGGAATACAGTTTCCCCTTAGGCAGCGCCACCCCCGGCAGCAGGTCAATCTTGCAGTCATATGGTCTGTGAGGGGGTAGCCTGTCTGCCTCCTTCTCGCAGAAAACTTCCAAAAATTCTGCGTACTTGTGGGGAATCGCTTGCAGCGTGCCTAGCAGCAGCTGTGACTCCTCTTCCTCTCCTTCCTGCCGGGGCACGATGCAGTGTTCAGCACAAAAGGAAGAGCCGAAGATCAGCTGCCTCTGGTACCAAGCCAGCGTTGGGCTGTGCTTGTCCAGCCAACTCATTCCCAATACCATGGGCGTATCCGATAGTTGAGTGACATTGAAGCTGATGATTTCTTTGTGATTTCCAAGTCGCATCGCCATGGGCGGCGTCTGCTTCACCACTTGCCCCCCTAGCAACTCCCTGCCATCCACCGTGACAACCTGCAGGGGCAGCGTGGCAGGCAGCAACTGTATAGCGTGCCGGTCGACAAAGTCCTGCCCTATAAAGTCCGCATTGCTTCCTGAGTCAATAGTGATTGGCACGTCAGTGGTGATTCCATTGGGCAGCTGGAGAGATGCGGTGAGCCTCACCACTGGTTTGGGCGGGAGGGGGTTCACGGGCTGTAAAACCTCTGGGGACTGCGTCACTAACACGTCTGGCTGGGCCCCAGGGCCTCTTCCTCCAGCCAGACTGCGTCGTTTCCCTGCTGTGGTCCCCCTTGCTGCGTTGCTGCAGTCACCATTGCCGAGGCTGCAGTAAGCTTGTGGAGCCTCTGGGGACACTCTTTTGCCATATGCCCTGGCTCCTCACAGACGTAACACTTCCTGTTCCCTCTAGGAGGCTTCGCTTTCACTGCTGCCGGTGCTAGGGCTCTGGTTGCTGACTGAGCCCTTGCACCTCCAACCTCCATAGGTTCGGCTCCTCCTCCTGGCGGAGGCGTGGATTGCGCCCGCGCTGCTTCTCTGGGAAGGAAGGAGGGGCCCCTGGCTGGTTCGCGCCCTCCACGCCCTTCGTCCCTGCTCCACGGACGTCCTTCCAGCCTCACCCCCACTGCCAGTGCCCTCTGAACGACCTCCTGGGTGGTTCGGGGTCTCTCCCCCCTCGCGATCTCATCTTTAATCGAGTTGTGCAGCCCCTCCCAGAAGAGGTCTCTTACAGGAGCCGAATCTCTGTCCCATTCCAGGGCACTGACCAAGGCGAAAAAGCGGGCATGATACTGCCTGACGCTGGCCCTCCCTTGTCTCAGCCCATGCACCTCCTTCCGTGCAAGATCCACGTCAATACTTGATAAAAAACACCCATCCATCGCTTTAATAAAGGCATCTGCATTCTGGAGCGCCGGATCCTTATCTCTCCATAAATTGCGTAGCCATGCTCTAGCATCCCCATGCAAATGGGACATGATGAATCCCACTCTCTCTTGCTCATCTCTAAAGTCTTTATGCAGCAGTTGCAGTGCGCACAGTACGTCGGCTCTAAAGTTGGGATACTGTTGCAGGTTCCCATCGAAGTGAGAGACCAGCCCGCCTGTCCGTCTCGCCAACCCAATTCCCTCCTGCCGGGGTGTCTGCTTTGTCAGCACGTCTAACCTGACCTGGAGATCCCTGCAGGCGGCAGCTGCTTCCTCCTCTCTCTTCCTGGATGCGAGAGCCTCGGCATTCAGTTGTGCCACTGCTTTTCTGAGTTCCTCTATCTGCTGCTCAGCCGTCATGTCGTCTGCCGTTCGTGAGCTCGCTAGTAGGCACCTGTTTCTCTCCCCTCCTCGAGGCTGTAGATGCCCACAATCGCGAGACGGAGCTTACTGTCAGAGCTGCTTGAAGATCCTAGCTCACAGAGGATCACGCTAGCCAGCGATCATTAAGTAAAAGTCTTTATTGAATTACAGTTTCCATTCTCACGCTGCTGCGCGCAACTCTACGTCTAGTAGCTAGATCGGCGAAGCTCCGTCTGAGTCTCCGCCCCGTGTGCACCAACTTAATATCCTAGCCTTGCTCCACCTTTTCCGCCTGACTGTCCTCCTCTGGGTCCCTCTACCCCCCGGGGCTTCTTCCTTCCGGGATTCTTCTGACGCTGACCCGGACCCTCCTGCCTCCTTGCGCCGGGCTTTAGGACCTGGTTCCCTTTCGGGGCTGCTTACTGCGCCGCCTTCCTCTGCATTTGAACTTGGCGCGCGCGCCCAACCTTCCACTTTCCTCTTAACCGTTTCTTCGCTCCCCAATGGAGGTGTGGCCACTCCTGACTCATGCCCTCCCTCCTGTGGTGAGCTGCCAGCGCTTCCCCCCTGGCTCCTTTCCTCTTCCCTGCTTCCTGGCGGTGACGCTGGTCCCGATTTCCAGCTGCTCCCCTCTGAGTCCCCTCTGGCTCTATCTTCCTGGGGTGCCCCCCTAGACTCCCCCCTTGCCCTGGCCACTGGTGCTCCTTTCTGTGAATCCTCTGATTCACTGGAAAGACTCGGAGATCTCGGGTCGTCGTCATCACTCATCTTTTCTTCTGCCTCCTCCCCTTCGCTCTCTGTTTCCTCCCTTGCCCGTGCCTCTGCTCCTAAACCCCTGACAACCATCAAGGTCACAAAGGACTTGCATATGGGAGTGGATTCAGCACAGACTGGAACAAAGGACAATGATCAGATCTTCCCTCTGGGGGCAGGAAACTGCCAACTCCCTTTTGTCCCTGAAATGACTCATGGGGAGGGGGAGAGGAGGAACCAGCCAGGTGACAAGATACACAGGTTACCTCCACAACTCCTCCCTCAACCCCTCCTTTTTGTGATGTGTCAATGATGTAGTCATGATGTACTTGTGATGTAGTTCTAGGGGTGTAGTGTGGGGGATTAGTAACTAATAAAAGTTAGGGTTTTCTTTTGTTCTGGACTTCCATCTTGCTTCATCTTGTTGTGGGTGGGAGTCCTGTCGCAACAGTATCCAATAAAGGCCAAGCCTACAGGCTGCTGTTTTGCTCCAAGTTATCCTGGTTGGTGTCTTTGTTTTTATCCAAAGGAGCCCTTGGATTTCTCCGTTAAGACTTCGCCTTCATGAGACAAATTTAATAGGTCCTTTGGCAAGGGCTGCAATAATGAAGAATCACTGGAAAACAGTGATAGAGTGGGAGGAATGAGAAGCGGGAGATAACCAGAGCATGCACCACTCTGGAGAGACAGTCTGCAGGCAGGTGGGGGTCTCAGCCTGCGTACCAGGTGGAGTTGGTAGAGAGCTGCCCCGGACACAGAATTGACCTGCCCCTCCATGGACAGCTGTGAGTCTGGTACTTCAAGGACACGGTTATACCATTCAGGACCAGAGAGTCCCCTGCCCCTCAGAAACAGTCTTCTGTCTTCCTGGGATTCAACTTCATTCCGTTAGGCGCCATCCATCCTCCAACCGCCTCCAGACACTCACACAGACTTTCACTGGTTCTGATTTAAATGAGAGGTAGATTAACCTGCCTCAGTGAGCAACCTGGCCACTTACTTCTGCCCCACCTGGCAGTTGATCATCCAACATGTGCTTAAAAACCTCCAAGAAAGGAGAGTCCACAATCTCCTGAGGGAGTCTGTTCCACTGTTGAACAGCTATTACCATCAGAAAGTTTTTCCTGATGTTTAGTTGGAACCTCCTTTATTGTACCTTGAATCCATTGGTGAGTTATACCCTCCAGAACAGCAGAAAACAAACTCATTCCATCTTCCATGTGACAGCCCTTCAGATATTTGAAGATGGCTGTTGTGTCTCCTCTTTTCAAGGCTAAACATACCCAACTCTTTAAACTGCTCCTTATAATGCTTGGTGTGCCCTCTTCTGCACACGTTCCAGCTTGTCAATATCCTTCTTAAAATGTGCTGCTCAGAACTGGACACAGGACTCCAGTACTGTTACTCATTTATGAACAAGTAAAAAAGCACACGCCCAGTTTCCATGCGCTCTGTCACTTGTCACAGTCCTCCGTGTGCCAGTAGCAATTTACTCATGCTGGTCACATGACCTGGAAAGCTGTCTATGGACAAACGCCAGCTCCCTCAGCCTGAAAAGTGAGATGAGCACTGCACCCCATAGTTGCCTTTGACTGGACTTAACTGTCCAGTGGTCTATTATCTTTACCTTTTACCTTTGGGGACTCCACTGTTTGCTTTTCTCCATTTGGTGTACTGTCCATTTATTCCTACTCACTGGCAGAGGAACAGGGGGGCAGGGGGAGTGCATCGGCACCAGCACCACCAGGGAGGGAGGTACCATCGCAGCAGCCCCCAGACACGTGCTGCGCACCCCCCCCCCACCGCGCCTGGTGTCACGGCCCCACAGGCAGCACCTCGTCCCCAGGACGCACACTCTGCCCCCAGTGCCGGGGCATGCAGCTTCGCCACTGCTCCTACTCTCTTCTTTCTGCAACTTAACGAATTCCTGATCTACAAGGGGACCTCCTTGCCTCTTAGTCCATGGCTGCTAAGCTTACTCACAAGTCTTTGGCTTGTTGAAAGTTTTTTTTAAGTTTTAAAGTTTTTTTAAAGTCCAAGTGCACCATGTCAGCCAGGTCACTTTTATCTTTATGCTTGTTGACAATCCCAAATAACCCAAATAGATTAATGGAACAGGACTTGCAGAAGCCATGCTGGCTTTGCTTCAGTAGGGCTTGTTCTTCTATGTGCTTAGTTATTTTATCCTTAACAATACTTTCCACCAATTTTCTCAAGTTATACATTAAACTGAGCAGCCTGTAGTTTCCAGGATCACCCCTGAAGTCCATCACCTCCTCACTCCTTTCAGCAGCATTTCAAGGCCTAGAAGAGAGGCTCAGAAAGCCCTGGGGACAAAGATAGCCACTTTAGCAAAGAAAATACTGTATTTTTCACTCTATAAGACACACCAGACCATAAGACGCACCTAGTTTTTGGAGGAGGAAAACAAGAAAAAAAATATTCTGAATCCCAGAAGCCAGAATAGCAAGAGGGATCACTGCGCAGTGAAAGCAGCAATCCCTCTTGCTGTTCTGGCTTCTGGGATAGCTGCACAACCTGCATTCGCTCCATAAGACGCACACACATTTCCCCTTACTTTTTAGGAGGGAAAAAGTGAGTCTTATAGAGCAAAAAATACGGTAGATTATAAGCACAGAAAATAGGGAGCTAAGCAAGCAATGATGCACTTACTGGGACATTGAGCTTGTTTGGCAATGCAAGAGGTGGTTGCCTGCAGTTCCAGTGTTTCCTGCTTGGCAGGGGGTTGGACTCGATGGCCCTTGTGGTCTCTTCCAACTCTAGGATTCTATGATTCTATGACATGCTGCAGACAGAAGAGTGACCAGAGTGGTTCTTGGTCAGAAGGAACCACATCAGAAAGCAAAGGTCTAGTCCTGCCTGGGAAGGGGAACAGAGCCCCCTCCTCATATTCCATGGCTTACTCAGGAGTCTTTGGTGAGGTACCCAGGAGCACATGTGATTGGCATAACTCATCCATCCACATGCTTGCCATTTTCACACAAACTGCAGAAGCATGGGTGTAGCGGGGTGGGGGTGGGTGGGAGCAGAGCCCTGGGCGCATGATTTTTACAGGCTGGAAGCCAGACCCCCCCCCCAAGGATCACTCCCCTGCCCTGCCTGCTGCCGGGGGTCTCTGAGCCCTGGAGCCCGGCTTGGCCTTGCCACCACATCCCCAGCCACCCTGCATTGGTGGCTAGGACCCCCGCTTGGCTCCAGTGCCCAGGGCTGAGCTGGTGCATGGGCTCCATGAACCCTCCACACCTGTTTGCACATGCCTAGCAGCATGGGCAGCGAGGGCTGGCCTGGTGGCTTCTGTTGGCCTGGCGCTCCCTGGGTGCCAAATAAGGATGCAACGCCCAGAAGGGTCGCACATTTTAGAAAACTACCATTCCACTGATCCCAGTGGTAAAAGATGCTTTTGAGCAAGGGAATTTAGTATTTTCTGAAATGGTTCAAATAAAATGACACAAAATGTCAAAGGCTGTCACATTGAAAATATTTTCATTAGGCTAATAGGCTATTTTGAAAAATTACTTAATTTTGTTCATCCTCAGCATTGTCATGCAGTTAAAAGCCTCTGAGGTCAGTTGATGGTTAAGAAAAGCTACTGATCAAAGGAAGAAAGCAGAGGAGGAAGAGACCCAACAGTTGCTGCTGCCTCTGACCCCACAGGGACAAATAGCAAAATGATCCTGAATGCCTGAAGTGACTTTAATGATTTCTTGTACACCACTTAAAGGTTTTGTTACAATTAAACACCATATACATTTTGTAAAATAGATAAAAATAAATCAAAGGTTACTCCATATTTTATTGGATCCATGTGTCTGTATTATGCAATGCTTGTTTGCCACTTGTCCCCCCCCCCTAATGACATTTCGTTATCTGTTCAGTACCTGTACCTGCCAT
Source organism: Podarcis liolepis (assembly GCF_965112155.1). Lineage (NCBI taxonomy): Eukaryota > Metazoa > Chordata > Lepidosauria > Squamata > Lacertidae > Podarcis > Podarcis liolepis. Next base: position 65,745,105 of record NC_139565.1, read on the forward strand.
AGGTATATCTGGGTGAGGGCCAATAAACGGTGACTGAATCCTGACAAGGCAGAGGTGTTGTGGACTGGCGGCTCTCAGGCCCTGGAACTGGGTGCAAAGCGTGTCCTGGAAAGGGCTGCGCTCCCTTTGAAAGAGCAGGTGGGGAGCCTGGGGCTTCTCTTTGACCCACATTTATCATTGGAGGCCTGGGTGGCATCAGTGACACGTGGCTCTGCCAGCTGCAACCATCCCTGGGCAGACAGAAATTGGAATGCTAAATAAATAAATCTGCATTGCCAATATATTTATTTTTAATCATGGTTTCTTTCCTTCAGAAAACGGATGCAACCTTGATCCTATGAAGAGGGAAGGGCTGGCCAATAAGGCAGGACAAAGATCAATACAAAGCAAAGGTGAGATGGGCTGGAAACCAGGAAGGAGGGCAGGAAAGCATTCTGCTCCTTGGGAAGGAATGTCCATCAAATTTGTGGGGGCCCAGCCCCCTCAAACATTTTATTGTGGGGGCCAAAACCCTCACAGCCCATAGGAGTTGGCTCCTATGAGATGCACAAATATAGGATGGGGGACACCAGGCTTACTAGTAGAGAGAAGGATCTAGGACCACACACAGCAGTGTGATGCAGCAGCAAATAAAGTTACTGCTGTTCTAGGCTGCATCAACAGAAGTATAGTATTCTGTTCAAGAGAAGTCATGGCACCACTCCATTCTGCTTTGCTCAGACCACATTCTGAGTCCTGTGTCCTGTTTTGGGAGCCACAATTTAAGGAGGATATTGACAAGCTGGAACATGTACAGAGGAGGGCAACCAAGATGATCAAGCGTCTGAAAACCAAGCCTCATGAGGAGTGGTTGAGGGAGCTGGGTATGTTTAGCCTGGAGGAGAGGAGACTGAGGAGATATGATAGACATCTCCAAATATCTCAAGGGCAGTCACATGGAAGATGGAGCAAGCTTTCTTTCTTCTGCTCTGCAGTGTAGGACTTGGTCAGCTAGAGCCTGATGAAACACCAGGAAGAACTTTCTGACAGAAAGAGCTATCTCAGTCAACCTAGCAGTTCGAAAGCATACCAGGTGCTGCTGGGGCAGTCACAATGGTGTCCAGTTGGCCAGAAGCGGTTTAGTCCTGCTGGCCACATGAGCCGGAAAGCTGCCTGTGGACAAACGCCATGGTAGCAACTCCAGTCGCCTTTGCCTGGACTTAACTGTCCAGGGGTCTTTTACCTTTACCTTTTACCTATTAGACAGTGGACCAGTCTCCCTCAGGAGGTGATGGACTCTCCTTCACTGGAGGTTTTGAAGCAGAGATGCCCATCTGAAAGAAATTCTTCAGCTGAGATTCCTGCATTGCAGGCTGTTAGACTAGGCGACCCTCGGGTCCCATCAAACTCTACAGTGCTATGATTCTATGAATACATACATTTATGATTAAAAAAGAAAGAAGAACAATTGCCGGGCAATCCTGTGGGCCAAGAGCCGCTCTCCCCTTCGGGCGACCCCCGAGTCCAGCCCCGCCCGCCCGCCCGAGGAGGCGCCCGGAAGGGGCCGGACCAGCTGGCCGTTTGAACGCTTGGCGGGCGCCGCCGGACGGAGCAAGGTAGGGAGGGGAGCGGCGAGGCAGGCAGGCAGGGGGCTTCCTCGGCGGACCCCCTTGGTTCCGCCGCTGCCTCGGGGGCTTCCCACCCCCAAGCCCCCCGCCACGCGCGGTGACTCTTCTGCCTTACAGGGAGCCGCCATGCGGACTCCGCTTATAGTCGGACTTGCTTCCGAGTAGACCTGAGTCGGCTGGACTCTCGGGGAGCCTCTGCTTTCGGGGTCCCCGGAAGGGGGCTCAGGCAGGAGCGAAGCGGCCCCATTTCCGAAGGGCTGCGGGGGAGCCCGGGGAAGCCTGCCCAGCCCGGGCAAGAGCGGGGTTCGCTCGCCTTTGCCCCCCACCTTCCTCCAAGGAGCGCAAGGTCCTGTCCTCGCCCTGCCCCCCACCTCCCCATTTTATCAGCGAGGTTCGTGGCTGGCTGGATTTGGAACAAGGCCCTCCCGGTTCCTCCAGAGAAAGGCTTTTCTGGGCTGGCTTGTGCCTTCTGACCTGGTGGGGGAAGCTGCTGCCGGGGCCTCGTGCAAGGCTGGTGGCTTCCTCTGAACTCAAGGCAGGGACCCTCACAGCCCTGCATTTCTCCCAAGCCCATGTTCTTCCCCCTGTTATTCTGTATTATGCCATGTTCCTTGGTAGCGCTTTGAATAATAATGGACTGTGGTTCCATTTGCTGTGTGCTTGCGTCTGACCTGTGTGCCAAAGGGCTGCACACTGGCTTGTGTTGATTCTGGATGGTGCCTGGTGAAGAACCAAAGATCAGGTGCCTGCACTGCTCAGGGGCCGCCTAAGAGTTCTGCTGAACTAAGCTAAAGGCCCCTCTTGTTCTCACAGGGGCTGCCAGGTGCCCCATGAGAAGCCTGCAAGCAAGGCAGCAACTGTGCCTCTGACCATGGAGGGGCAACACAGTCATCAAGGATAGTATCCACAGAAAGTCCAGCTCTCCTCCAGGAATTTGTCTAATCCTCTTTTGAATCTCTTAAAGTTGCTGGCCATCACTGCCTCCTGTGAGAGCCAGTTCCATAGTGTAACTATGTGCCATGTGACGAAGTTCTTTTTGTGTGTCCTGAGGCTTCCAGCAGTCTGCTTCAATGGATGGCTCCAAATTATAATACGGGAGCTTTGTCCCTGACTCCTACTCTCGACCTTGTGCAGGCTTAAGGTCAGGGAAGGAGGAAGAGCTGGGGAGCAAGCTGGAAGGCTGCAGGTGGTAGGGCTCTGACAATACCAGGTGCTGAGAATTGCAGGTGAGGAGAGTACTGCTGTTGTGCTCATGTCCTGCTTGTGGGTTTTGCAGATTCTTATGTTCTCCATCCCTTGCATTATCTTTTAACTTCTATCATGCCCCGCCCACTTTTACTTACCTTTTCTCTAAACTAGAAAGTCCCTAATGTTGCAGCATTTCCTCTTAGGAGAGAGTTCATATACAGACATCGTTATCATATCTGAAGTTTTATTCCCAGTCCCTTTCCTAATGATCCTTAGTATGGGCTGGCTGGAGCAACTTTCTTTTCAAGGCTTCTCTTTTTCTCCCCAAGAAAAACACACAATGACCAGCACCGTTGGGAGCAGCTGCCACCCGGTGGAAGAGCAGAGAGCCCGGTGGGAGAGGAAGCGCTGTCGGACGGCTAAGGAACTGGTGGAAACAGAGCAGCAGTACCTGGAGCAGCTGGGCTTGGTAGCCACGGTGAGAAGCTGGGCTGCAGGGCCCTGGACCTTTCTCTGAGCTCAGATACTGTGCAGGACTAAGGGTGCCATTCTGCTCCCAGCTCTTTCTTGAAGGAGCAAGCTGACCCGGCTTCCTGGCTCACTTTTTCCAGTGATGTGCTGCTTTTTCTTTGTTGCTGTTAGCAGCCAAATGGTGCAGGGAGAGAGACCAGAGGAAGGAGGAGCAGAAAGGAGACAGCAGATTCTCACCACCCTCAAGCCCTGAGCACTGCAGCCTTCTCTTGGTGCTGGCAGGGCTCCTAAGAACATAAGCAGAGCACTGCAGCTGCAGCTGGATCAGGCCCAAGTGGGCCCACCTAGTCCAGCCCCTTCTCATAGTGACCAACCAAATGGGAAATCCGTTAGCAGGATCAGAGTGCAACAGCCATGCTCTCCCAACTTTGGAGTCCCAGCAACTGATATTGTTCAGAGACAAACTGCCCAGCCCACGACAGTGGAGGTGGAACGTAGCCACTGCAGTTAGTCACCATCAATGGGGCTGGGTGGTATATATTATCCAAAACCAGTATAATGTCCATATCATGATAATGGTTTCATAATTTTTGACTTGGCGATATATTGTGAACCATAATGCAAAAATCACAATGTGGGGAAAACTGTGAAGGCAGCCAATGCCTCTACAAAGCTCCATCCTTATTTCAGACATGGGGATATGTCAGTATATTGCTTTGTTTAGCTGGTGATATATCACAGTGTTGAAAACCGGATATCTCCCAACCCTACTGTTCACCTCTACATAGTTCCATCCTTATTTCAGACATTGTGATATAGCAGTATGAAGAAGGGTTTCCTTTTTTCTAGCTTTGAGTCTTCCAACACTCCGCTTCATTGGTTGGCCGTACAATAATGTATTGAAATGGTTTTGTGGGCCTTTGTTTCTAGCAGTTGGCTCTTCAAATTCTCTTTCTTTCGTATTTCCCCCCCCCCCTTGCATCCCTGATTGTCTGCTTGCATTTCTTTGGCCCAAGTTGACCTTCCTTTTTGTTGCCCTTGTTTGGACAAGCCTTCCATTTTCTGAAGGAGGCCTTTCTGCCCTCTACTGCGTTCTAACTGAACTGCTATTGCTGTGGCTTTGAACGACCCACAAGCATTCTGGGTAAATCTGGCCGCCATCATTTTCTTGTTCAACTTCCTTCTTACCAGACTCCTCACTTTTGGGTAGTTATCTCTTTTGAAGTCCAATGTAAAGGTGCCATACTTTCTTGACAATTGCCCACTTAACGTTGGGCAGCACTCTGGCTGATGTCACTGGTTGGTTCAACAGCACATCTCACACCAAGCTGTGGGCCCCACTTCAAGATGAAGTCCATCATGGTCACCCCTCTGGTCAGTCACATCACCAACTGCTGTAGGATGCCGTCATTTACAGTATGTAGCGATGTCCCCCCTTGATTGTGACCTGAACATGCATATATCCAGTCAAGGGTTAGGTTAGTTAGAAAAGTCTTTGTATCTGGGGAGGAGTAACTGCTTTGCATGTCTCTTGTTAGTACTTTGTGGCCATCCTGAAGGCCAAAGGGACCTTGAAGCCAGCGGATCAGGAGGCTATCTTCGGGTGCCTGGAGTCCATCTGCTCTGCCAGCCGGTAAGGGACCCACCGCGGGAGCCTTTGTTGATGGGTGGGGTAGCATGGGTCTGTTGGGTGGTGGCAGTGGGCTCTGAGAGTTTTCCTCTAACTTCCTGCTCTGTATCCTGTCTGGTTCTGTAGCCCACATTTTCCAAACTTACAGGACCTCAGTACACTGAGACAACTCCTGACTGTTTAATATGGGTGGGGGGGTAAATGGGAGCTGGGTTTAGGGGTTAGCTTTATGATGGAGGCGATTGCACCCTCTTAAATTTTCAGATTTTATTTCAATCAGACTAAACAGACATTTGGAAGTCCTCTTTGCAAGAACCACAATGCTGCCTCTCAACCTGATATGTGTGGACCAGAGTAGGCTCTCAAATGACAGACAGATCTGTAAAGGAAATTGGGGGAGTCAGTTGTCTCCTCAGATATTTGGGGCAACCGCTGCCCCTGGCTGGATTTTGGCCTTTGGGACAACATCTTAGCTAGGCCTGTGCGATGTACCAATAGATAGTTCAAATCCGGTTTGAAGCCCACCTTGGAATATTTGACCCAGCAATTCACTGTAAACAGCCTTCAAAATTCCAGAGGGCAATATAATTGTGAAAAATTTGAGAAGTCAGCCTCAGCACCTCCCCTTAACTGCAGTGTTGGTGCTTTAAGAAACAGCACTGCCTGCTTTCCTTCCTTCCTTCCTTCCTTCCTTCCTTCCTTCCTTCCTTCCTTCCTTCCTTCCTTCCTGCCTGCCTGCCTTCCTTCCAGCCGAGGCACCACAGTTGTGCTGGGAAGGACAGCTAAGTGCTGCCAGCCCAGCATCCTCAGCCTAGGTGATGTGATCCTGCATGTGGCTGGGAAGGATGGCAAAGAACTCTGCCAGCCCAGGGGGTGTGATCCTTCCTTCCTTCCTTCCTTCCTTCCTTCCTTCCTTCCTTCCTTCCTTCCTTCTCCTGGTCACTTCTTCTGCTCCCTCCCATCCTACCCAGCCCAGGCGCCTTGATTGTGCACATTGTTGGGAAGGACAACCTGGTGCTCTAAGAAAGAGCATGGAGATCATGCAGCAAAAAGCTTCCCTCCTGCCACAGCCCAGCCACCCCTCCTTATTTCAGACATCAAGAGATACCAGTATATCACGATGGTTAGCTGCTGATATAGCCTGATGTTGAAAACCAGAGATCGCCCAGCCCTAATTTTAGCACTGTGCAAAACTCACATGTGAACAATGTGCTGAAAATATTCCATATGAACCTACCCAGATCCTGAGATCATCCACTGAGTGTACCTCCTTGTGCGCCTCCTCCATGAGCGGTCCAGAGGGTGGCAACACAAAAACGGGTCTTTTCTGCAGTGGCTCCCCGTTTGTGGAATGCTCTCCCCGGGGAGGTTCGGCTGGCACCTTCATTATGCACCTTTAGGCGCCAGGTGAAAACATCCCTCTTCAACCAGGCCTTTGACTGATTGACACCTGATGCTCTTTTAAATGTGGAAACAGGGATTGTTGGTTTGGTTTTGCTCATATTTTTATTATGTATTTGTGTTTTTATATTGTGAATTGTCCTGACACCTCCAGCTGAATAGTATTCCTTTGGGCAGGAGGAAGCTTTGTCCTGTGTTGAGATATCAAGCCCGACCCCCCCCCCCTTGGTGCAGAACAGAGCCTACCTCTGAATCCCTGTGAGCTCCCCTCCCTCCAAGGCAGGATATCTCCTCCAAGGCAGGATGGGCCACTAACCAGAAGTGTCGTGGATAGTCCCGCACCCACCTCTCATATAGCCCCTTATGGAGGCTGGGGAGGGGGGAGCAAGGGGGAGCACCAGTGTGAGGCAATACGGGTAAAGCGGCATTGCCCCCCACAAACTTCTTGATTCAAGGAGCCCTCTCCCGCTTTGCACCCAGGACTCTGCTTTTCCACCTGGAGGGAGGCCGCTTGGGGCTTGGCCTGGAGGGTTTCTGCCACCAGCTGGTTCTCTACATCTGCTATGCTGAAAACCTGGGAAAGGCCCAGAGCACCTTGGAGGTACCTGTTTCCTTTTTCTGTCCCTGTCACACCCTTTGAGCAGGAATCTTGCAGGTCGCTGCTCTGGGCACACAGCCCCCCCCCCCCGTCCTGGAGCCTTTTCCTGCCCTTTGCTGATCAAGCCGTGTCAGTGATGTTTTAGCTGTGATTCCTGCCTTGCAGGGGGCGGGGCTAGATGCCTCTTGGAGCCCCTCCCATCTCTACAACTCTGTGATGCCCTGGGGTGGGGAGTGGGTGGCAGGTCAGCTAGTGACTCCTGCTTCTCCTCTCTTGCCCTTCCAGAGGCAGGTGCGGAAGAACAAACCCTTTTCCCGCTTCAAGAAGCTCCAGGAGTCCCGGCCAGAGTTTGGGGGCCTTTGCCTGGAACAGCTGCTCCCGCTGCCCCTCCAGAGGCTCTCTCGGTAGGTGGCCGCCTCTGCAGGAGGATGCTGTGCTCATCGCATCTGGGAGGGGCTCCACAGCCTGGCTGCACCCCCTCAGCCCCAGGGAGGAGGCTGCTGGAGGGCTGAGCCGGAAGGCGTGCACCTGCCCCTCCTTCCCCACCCCATCTGACAGTGCCCCCTCTCTTTGGCAGGTACAGGCACTTGCTGAAGGATTTGGTAGGAAATACCCACCCAGAAAGCTCTGACTTTAAGCAGCTGACAGGTAGGATATTAACTTTTCTGTGAGCAGCCTGGGGGACTTGCTGGAGGACGGGGGGAGGGGAATCAAGTAAATAATATTAACTCCCTTGAGCCACAGAGGCTCCAACCTACTTCCCCTGGGTGTGGGTGGGTGCCTTGTCTCAGGTGATCTTGTGGTCCTTGCAGGAGTTCTGAAGTCTGTCTCTGAGGCATATCACCGAGTCCAGGAAATATCTCGTTGCCGTGACAATGCCAACCAGATGCGCCGGGTTCAGAAGCTGCTTAAGGGACAGAAGACCCGGATTCTGGCTCCAGGTGGGTCCTCTGCTTTGGTAACAGGAGACAAAGAGGCAGGGCAGGCAGCAAAGAAGCCACCCTTCAGCTGGGTAAACCACCCATCTTTGCTCCTCAAACGTGGCCCTGCAGGACGCTTCGGGTTCATGCTTGTGTTGCTCTGGGATGCAGCTGACGGGCGGCTCCTGGGGCTGGACATTTCTGGCAATTGGAGCAGAGATCATTTGCTAGAGCCAGAGTGGTCTCTGGCAATTCCACCCCAAAGACTCCCACCTCCCCTTTCTCGTCCTTGCTCAGCCCCCATTTCCTCTGCCTGGACCCCATCATTCCACCTCCTCCTCCTGCACTGATTAAGGCAATTCTCCCAATGCTTTGCTGCTTAGTTTAAAAGGATAATTCAGTGGGGAGAGCAGCGGCCTCACCTGAAATGGAATGGCCTTTGAGCTAGGCAAGAGCAACAGCGTCAAGGATGCTGCTCAGCTCCTCACAAGACAAGCAGCCATGGAGCAGCCCTTAGCGACAGAGTCCCACCATCAGCACAAGGAGAGGGGCATTGCATTGGGCATAGAGCGCAAGTTGCATTGGGTGGACCACAGGGCGTCATGGGGGGGGGGCGCTGAAGGGCAGCAATGGAGCTGCAGGGTGGCACAGGAGTTGGTTCCTGGTACTGGCGCTGCAAGGCAGTACAGCCAATGTCCGGTTGCTATGCCGCTGAGGACAGAGGAGCTTCCCGTGGATTTGCATGTTTGGGATGCTCCTCAATCCAGCATTGCTTGGGAAGCTTCAGGCAGCTGTGACTCCTGCATTTCAGGGGCTGGACTAGATGACCCTCTGGTCGCCTTCCAACTCTGCAGTCCTAGGATTCCATGTTAGGGATGCTGGCAACTCCTACTCTATGGGTGACTCACTGCCAGCCTCAGAACGCAAGATTCTTTTGGGCGTTTATTAGTTGTGACTTACAAACCTTCGCTTTGGTTCTCTTACCATGAAAGGGCTTTCCAGGCTGGCAGTGAGGCATCTGCGGCCACATCCTGCGTGCACAGGGCTGCTCTGCACCCTCGTTGCTCCCACCTCCAGGCTTTATCCACCCCAGTGCATGGGGGGGGGCTTGCCCCTTTCCCTTGTCCTTCCTCTCCCTGTTCTCTGTGGCTAAGGACCTCCTAGTCAGTTTTGTCACAGATGAAAAGCTGGAGGGAAACCCAAGAGACAGGGAGAGATACTCAGGCGAAGGGTCACCAGGTCCCTGCAAGGGAGTCGGGAGTGAGAAGCCCTTATGCCACCCTGGAAGGGCTGGTGTGCAAGTCAACCTGTGCTCTGGCTGTTGCTGGTTTTGCCTTTGTGTTCCACCTTTTCTCCCAGGAATACAAGGCGACATACGTGGTTCTCCCTGTTCCCCTTTTATCCTCACAACCACCCTGTGAAGTAGGGGAGCCTGGTAATCTCAGCAGATTCCTCCGGTGTGACAGTAGCAAACCTCCTCCATGCTGGGGAGAAAGAGGGCAGCGTCTCATCAAGACAGAGCCATGCACTGATGGCTGAAAAGGCCATGAGAGCAGCTTACAGGCCCAACAGGGTCCCGGCCTGTCAGGGAGCTGCCGCCCTCAGTGGGTCTGGGGAGGTTGCCTGACTCCAGCAGTCCCAACACCCCAACTGGCCTCTGTGGCCCCACATTTTGTCACAGGGCGCTGGTTTCTCCGGGAAGGCTGGCTATCGGTGGTGCCCCCCAAGGGGGAGGAGCTGCAGCGCCGGATGTTCTTCCTCTTCTCCGACATCTTGCTGGTGACCAAGCCCTGCCACCCGCTCCACCCCTGGAACGCACACAAGTTTGCCTGCCAGGCCGTCCTCCCTCTCAGGCAAGGCACGGTGCAGAAAGTCTTTGGTCACACGCAGAGCCAAGGGGGGCTGCTCAGTGTAAGTTCTTCCCAAACCCAGCAAATTCTGCCTTGGTGTAGGAAGCCCTTGTCCCGACCACCTCACCTGGCCTGCTGGGTAAATCCTGTGGCAGCAGCATCCGGGCAGGTGCAAGGGGCAGAGAGGCAACAAGCTGGCTGAAGCAAGTCTGCTGTAACAACAAAGGGGAGCTGCTGGGGTGTGTGTTTGCGTGCGCACACAGGAACAAGCACCCAAAGGTCCAAGAAATGGGTGGGGATGGGGGCTGCTGCTCTGCCACAAAGGGCCAGGCAGTGCTTTTCTGGGCTTCTGGCAGGCCTCCAAGCCCCCCCCCCCTGTCATGGGCTGCCTTGAGAAGGAAGTCCTGGACCACCTTTACCTGGGCCATTTCTGTGGCCCAACCTCCTGCCTTAGCCCAAGAGCTTGCCATCTCCCAGCAATGCTTCCCTTCTTCCAGGTCTCCTTCCCCCACAGGACGCTGCTGCTGATGTCGTGTAATCAGGAGGACTTTCATGAATGGCACCAGACCCTGTTGACTGCTGTCAGGTAGGCTACACCCCGCCCCTCTGCTGGCTGTGGAGACATTGCTAGGCTTGTGTTTTTTGAGATCCAGAACTCACCTCCTTCCCTTTCCACCTACAGGCAGCTGCAGATGGACTCCCCTCCTGCTGAATAGAGGACCTGCACAGGGCCCCCTCCTGCTGGGGCCAGACAAGCCAGGACCAGGCCAGTGGGTGCCAACGGCTGTGTGGGCTACATAGAAACCACTGGTTACCAAAGCCACCATTGCCCTTCTTTGGAAGCCGCGGCCCAAGGCCCAACCTGACCTAGCACTGGCCCATCCTTGCTTTTGCTTCCCCTTGACTCTACCTGGTGACCCGCAAGATGTCCAGAATTGGCCTGTTCATTGGAGCGGCTACCTGCAAGGCCACTCTGCCTATTCAGGCTGCAGAGGCACCTGAGCCTTACGCATAGTCAGGTGAAGGAGCAAAATGTCCATCTGGCTTGAGCTGCATCAGCAGTCTCACTCCAAGATGGCTGGGAACAAAAGGTGCAAGTTTCCCTTGGCTTGAACAAGCTGTGACCTTTTAAAATCTGCATTTTACCTTCATGACTGTATAAAAAATGACAATCCTTTTAGAATTCTTAACACTTAGACTGCTTCTGGGGCCAAAAACCCCCGTGGGTCCGTTTGGCATGATGAAGATGATGAAGGCATGATGCCTCTGAGTGGTGTATCCTGTGCAGCTGCTGCTCCCTGTTTATTCTCTACTACTAAGAAACAAAATCCCTTGAAGAATCTGATGTACACTGTGGTCTCCGCAAAGTGATTAAAGTCTGTGATGTCAGCAAGCACAGTGATGTCTTAAGCCAGGAGTGAGGAACCTGCGTCCCTCAGCCAGGCAGAAAAGGGGAGACCCCAAGAGAAAAAGGTTCTTCACGCTGGCCTTAAGCAACTTTAGTAAGTTCCTGTTCTTAAGGATGCCCTCCGCTTCTCTGCCCAGGGATAGCTGTGTGGACCTGGGATTGGACACAATGCAGCCCAAGGTTTCTCAGGAGATGGGAAGCTGCCCCTCCTCTCTCTGCTTGCCCTCTGTGTGACCACCCAAGTAAAATGCATCTCCATAATGCAACAGCTTCCGCAAAGAATTGGCTTGCCAAGTTTAACTGAAGTATGTTCTACTCACTCCTGACACTTAGAATTGCAATTATAACCATTTTTACTTTGTCATCACAAAATATATTTTGAGATTATGGTTTTTGTGTTACCAGTGTTCAAGTTTTGTGTAGCTTTAATATACTTTCTTTGAGATTTTGGTGTATTAAAACCTATCTTTTAACCTCAACTGGAAATGTAGCAATGTGAGTTGTTTAAAATGTCACAGAATCATATAACTGTAGATTTGGAAGGGACCCCAAAAGTCATCTAGTCCAACCCCCTGCAATGTAGGAATCGGAGTTACCGAGTCCCTGGCAGATGGTCACCCAATCTCTGCTTTAAAACCTCCAAGGAAGGACAGACCCTAACCTCACGAGGAAATCTGTGCCACTGTCGAACAGCTCTTACTGTCAGCAAGCTCTTTCTGATGTTGGGGCAAAATAAATGAAAAAGCAAAGCGATGTACGTCTTTTAATAAAAGACTTTTAATGAGAGGGGAGATCTGGGATTTACAGAAATGATCCAGTGGAAGTTACTAGTGAAATGCAAAGGTTGGCTTTCAAACAGTGGCTCCAGTTGCTAGGCGGCGCTTTTGTGTTCCTAAAGCAGCCTTTCTCAAGCTTGTGTCCCCAGGTGTTGCACTATAATTCCCAGCATCCCTGACCACTGGTTCTGCTAAATAGTGATTATGGCAGTTGTGGTTCAACAACATCTGGGGACACAAGTTTGAGAATGGCTGTCTTAAATTGCGAGAGCACTCCAGCATAAGGTTTTCTCCCTCCCCAACTTAACCCCCTGGTCCTAGTAAGTCACCTGCTCCTGGCTCCGCTGGTGCCACTGCAGGCCAGATATGTCACCAAGCACCATGACTCGGCTGCAAGCAGCACAAAGAGAATTCAGAGAAACCAAGGCATTTGCCCCATGGCTGCTGTCGTTTATTTCGGTGTGCATGAAGGTAAGAGAGCTTCTCTTTTTTCAAGTTTCCAGTCCCAAGAGAAAACTAGTAACCTGCATAGCAAAGTAGATGAAAGCAGGGAGGTGGTCTCAAAAAACCCAAAGAAATGCAGCTCCTCTCCCCAACATCAAGGTGAGGTCGTAGGCAGGCTTCCAAGTGACAGGAGGAGGGGAGGAAGTGGTGTCTGTCCTTCTGTCTACACTGCCGTGCCCTCAGACGGGCTCCCCTGGAGCGGAGCTTCCGCCGCCCTCAGGGCATCCTCCCGGAAGCCCTTCAGCAGCTGATTCACCAGCGTCTTCTCGCTGTCGCGCTCTGGGCGCAGGAGGGGCGGGAAGGGGTTCCCCTTGTACTCAATGACGGCCATCTCAGCACGGTCCAGGTTCTCCCGGTTGGGGATCCGCAGCAGGCGAGTGTAGTTGCTGGAGTGTGCCTGGAAGCGAGGAGCCAGCACCTTGAAGAGCTTGTGCAGGAGGTCCTTCTCCTGGGGTGGGGGAGGCAAAAGAGGGGGGCTCAGTGGGGGCAGAGTTGGCAGGAGACCCTCCCCCCAGAAGGGATGCAGCCTCACCGTCAACCAGAAGTCGGCCATGCGCATTGCTTGGGGGTCCGTGTCCCCACGCTTGGCATAGTTGATCAGCTGAAGGGAGGAGAGAGAGGAGAGGATGTCAAGGTAAGAACAGCCTACTGGATCCGGCCAAAGGGGGTTCATGTAGTCCAGCCTCCTGTTCTCACAGTGGCAAACCAGGCGCCCCCAATGGGAAACCTGCAAGCAGGAGTCGACCACAACAGCAACGCTCCCCGGTATTCACAAGCATTGCTGCCTCCAGCTGTGGAGGAACAGCAGAGCCATCCCGGCTAGGAGCTATTGGGGACTTTGTCCAGTCCTTTTAAAGCCATTCAGGCCACCACTGCCTCCTGTGGCAGGGAGTTCCAAGGTTGAACGATGTCCACCTGCCCTGAATCTCCCAACATGCAGCTTCACTGGACGCCCACAAGTTGGACTGTTATGAGAAAGGGAGGGACGCTGCCCCCTTTCCTCATAGGCAAGTCCCTCCACCCCCTTGATCCTTTAGCCCTTTCCTAACTCGGCAATAGCCCTTTTGAGGATGCGGCCGCGCCAGAGGTTTGCCTCATGGCAGTGTCATTTTGCTAACGGTCCCCAGGAAGGGCTTTGCTTTTTCACGCGGAGGGCATTTCACGGGCATTTCTCTGCTGCGCCCCTGCCCGGACGCGTGTCTACGCGGCTCTCGCGTTCCGACGTGCACCGCTCCCGCCCGCCCCTCTCACGTGTTCGGCGTAGAAGCGCATCTCGTCGGCGCGCCCGCGAGGGGCCTCGATCCGCTCGTGGCGCACCAGGGCCGTGACGAGGTTCCGCAGCAGGTCGAGGCGCGAGCGGGGCCCGAGGCCGAGGCGCCGGTAGACGCGCCCATGCTTGATCCACGCCGACGCCGAGAGACGCATCGCCGAGCCACCCAGCGCGCCCTCGCCGGAAGCGCCCTCGGTCACGTGGCCCGCGGGCGAGAGGGAGGCGGAGCCCGCCCGGCCTCGCTGCCATTGGCCGGTGTTCCCGGCGGCGGAAGACCCGCCCCGTGACGCCAGGGCTCGAGCCCCCCGGTCCAGCAGGTTCCGCGGGGCGGGGCGGCGAGAGGAAGAGGCGGGGCGGCGAGAGGAAGAGGCGGGGCGGCCTCCTGCTCGGCCCCGCCCGGTCGCCCTCCGCCTCCTTCGCCCCGACGGGGAAAGGGCGCCGCCGGCAAATGCATGAGAAGACCCGACCAGTTGCGATGCAGGAACTCGGTTCTGGAGCCCCCAGTGCAATGCCTGTTCCCCTCCAGAAGAAATCCTGGCTATGCCCAAGCCAAAAAGCAGAGACAGCCCCTTGCCAACAAAGGTCCGTATAGGGAAAGCCATGGTTTTCGCAGTAGTGATGTATGGAAGTGAGAGCTGGACCATCAAGAAGGCTGATCGCCGAAGAATTGATGCTTTTGAATTATGGTGCTGGAGGAGACTCTTGAGAGTCCCATGGGCTGCAAGAAGATCCAACCTCTCCATTCTGGAGGAAATCAACCCTGAGTGCTCACTGGAAGGACAGATCCTGAAGCTGAGACTCCAAGACTTTGGCCACCTCATGAGAAGAGAAGACTCCCTGGAAAAGACCCTGATGCTGGGAAAGATGGAGGGCGCAAGGAGAAGGGGAAGACAGGGGACAAGATGGTGGGACAGTGTTCTCGAAGCTACCAGCATGGGTTTGACCGAACTGCGGGAGGCAGTGGAAGACAGGAGGGCCTGGTGTGCTCTGGTCCAGGGGGTTACGAAGAGTCGGACACGACTAAACGACTCAACAACAATGCCTATGCCAGCGGCACACATTTCTGCTGTGGTTTTGGACAATTATCAAAGCATTTTCGAGAGATTTGACTCTGTTCACTTATGCTGCCTACCATCCTATTTTGACTCTTAATACCTTTGAGGTTTTAAGCAGAGGTCAGTCAGCCCCCTGTCAGGGATGCTTTAGTTATGATTCCTGCCTTGCAGGGGGGTGGACTAGGGGATCCCTGGGGTCCCTTCCAACTCTACAATTGATGCAGTGTTTCTGTGAATGTGTGAGAGAAGACTATAGACATGTTGTAAGAAAAAAATCATCTCATTTCTGGGGACCCGTATAGAACCCCTTGGGAAGGTCTCTGTCGGTTTGAGAGAAGAAGCAGAGGCCAACCAGAGTATATGGAAGCAAAGCTATATAGAATGTATAGACTTAAATTATCATCTTATTTCTTGTGTAAATAATAAACGTTATTGTTTTACCTGTACCCGGTTCTTTGACTTATATACGTACTATGTAGATCACAGAAGGGCATCATGCAATGTGTGTGGGGGAAACACCATTTGACAGCTTTTATGAATGAGCCCTCATTCACTGAATGGAGTGGATTGACATTGTGAATTGGTGTTATTCATTGTAGATACAGTAGATGGCGCTGTGTAGCCGTCAGAGCTCTTTCGCTGCTGGGAAAGGATAAAGTAACTTTATACATAAGTATCATTTATTATACCTATTTTCATTTGGCTGAAGATAATTTCTTATAACGGACACACAGCTCCTGCAGGAAACACCGTCCTGGGGAATGAGGAGGTTCTGGAACGTTGCCTTGGTTGGAGAGTTCTAGGTTGGCTGTGCTCACAATGGGTTACCAAGGGCGCTGGGTAGAGGAAAGATGCGCCTGGAACCTGGGCAGTACAGAAGGATGGACGCCTGCTGGCACTGACCATGGCTGGTGGGTACCAGCTTTGGGCACCCTGGTCTCCTCTTGATGAGTCCCTGCAATGGCTGAGGGGTGCCCGGTCTGTTGGCACCAAGCACCCCTTCCGAAGTGGGCAGAGCCCAGCAGCAGCTGACCTGGAAGTGCAGCTTTGCTTCCAGGGACTTAGCCTGGTGTTAGAGCCTGGTGCAAAGACGGGGGCAGGGCAGCCGCAACCTCCTGGAGCCGCAGGAGAGACAAGGGGGCGCTCCAGCAGTGTGCACAGGCCCCAGGTCGTGCGCCTCTCAGGGCTTGACTCTGTCTTTGGACACCTCGTGACAGCACAGCCCCCACGCTGGACTGGCTCTCTCAGGGTTTCTGAGCCCTCGGCCTTCAGTCAAGTCATAAGTCCCCGCCAGCGCTGGCCCCGTGGACTCCAGGAGCCACAAGTGCGCGTGGCTATGGCCATGTGCCGACAGATGCTGCGAGCCATCCTTCTTCTCTATGCTGTCTACAAGAAATGTGCTTTTGCCCTCCAACATTCCCCCGAGAAACGTTCCTGACTAAGAAGGGTCATGGCTACATGGCACCTTAGCAGATCCCTGTACATGTGCCCCAGCAGGCTGGCCTATTTCCTTGCTCCCCAAAGAACCAGCAGCCTCTATTTCTCAGTCATGTTCCTCCCATTGAGAGACAAAACTTAGTTACCAGTGTCAGACTATAAGGTGTCAGTCCATGGAGGGACACACTTCTCAGTTTGCAGAGTCCACCATATGGTCTTTGATCCCCTACAAAGAAGAACGGACAAAGGGTTCTATAGAAACTCTGAAGCTATCGCCCTTGCAATATGAGTGGCTCTTCAATGGAAGGAGCAGGTCAGATACCAAAAGCATATAAAAATAAATAGTTCGAGAGCAGTGGAACTTGGATCTAACTTGAATTTTCCCTCTTCCTCATTGATTTATGATATTCAGAGACATGTAGGTTAAATATAATTTGTACATCCTTGGGAGTAAAGGAGATTATTTCCCCAAAAGCTGCCAAACTCTTGTTTTCAATGTGCTAAATGGAGCCTGTAGGGAAAATATTTTAAAATGGAAGCGGAAACCTATTTGTGAAGCAGAGAGACTTTAAATTTTCAGCACTGGAGAAACATTCTGCTCTACTGAATGAAAATGAAAAACAATTGTAAAATTAGTTCAAATATTCATTAGCCAACAAAGGATAATATGTGGAACTGAAGACCACACAGACATGTTTGTGGATTACCAGGTGGAGGAGTTTTTAGAGCATATATAGATAGATAGATATAACCTTTGGCTACGAAAACTCATCTGCCAACCTTCCTCAGCTAATCAAGTGCAGAAATATTTTGATGGTGAATTATCCCCTGTGTCATTTGCCAGTTTTGCCAACTCAGTCTTCCTCTAGATAATTTATGTATAACTAGAAGCACTAGACCGTCCCCCAGTTATCCCCACATAACACAGCAAGGATGGAATAACAAAAGCCCCACAAATGGAGGTCTAAGGTTGTGGCTCAGGTGGCCTTGATTGACCAGTGGCACTTAACCAGCTACTCACAAGCCCCTCCAATCAATCAGAGAGAGGTGCTTGAGCCCTTTTGAAAGTTGGCAGGGGGGTACCACCTGGAGCTATTCCCCCCCTTCCCTGCAGTTAGAGTATTCAGGGGATTGGTGCTGGTTTATTTAGGACAAAAGTTTGGACTGTGGTTGGGTTCTTGTTTCAGCATCTGGGGCTACATTAGCCCCCTTCAATTCCTAAAGCTGCTTGTCCAAATTCAGTGATGCCCCCTGCCAGATCTACGCTTTGGACTTGGAACTCTTTAAGCACTCAGAATGGGTGACTGAGATGCAGTTAGAGGAATGAGCTGTTCTGGGGTTGGTTGCTATCTGGCAGCAAGAACCCCTCTGTGGAGGGTGGCGACTGGTGGGCATTAATCCTCCCTCCCTGCCATAGGCCAGCCTGCTACCTAAGACTGCCCAAGACCCCCCAGGCCTCCATCCTGCTGGATAAGCAGCATACCATTATGGATATGCCAGGATGCTTGCCCATTTGGAATGGGGAAATGGGTTGTTAATGCCACATGTCTAGTGGGAATGGGGCTTTTGAATTCTGAATTACAGCTAATGTAGTTATTGCTCACTTTTGTAGGATTCTAATCCACATGGGAATTGCAATTATTCAGTTGCTGAGGAGAAAGCCATTGGCTCTGTGTGCTTGGAAGTTAAAAGTTGATTTATGCTGGGAAACTGGTGGGTGAATGTAGGGGAAGGGCACGTGAGGTGGAGGGAGAGTAGAACGCTCCATTGCACAAGTGGAAATCTTTGCATCGGGCTTCCACTGACAGGACTCGTCAGTTGAATCCCACCCTATACATCCAGATAGAACAACACTAGAGAATCTGATATTGCAGAACACGCCCTTACCTCTGCCATGGAGGTCCACTGGGGTTAGAAGTGAGGGACAATGTTGGTAGGTATGTGCCTTGCTTCATGCTTTTGAAAACCAGGGCAATCATGATTGACAGCTAGATGATAACTTACCAAGAAGGATGGCAGAGGACTGTTGGTTGGAGGTGGTTTCTGGGCAGTGCTGTGGAGTCAGAGGGATGCTGGTTTGGTGCGTGATGTGCTGGGCATCATACAGTGGAGTCTGCTCTTTGAGCCAGCTCTTCTAGATGATTTAAAATGTGCAGCTCTGTCTTTTCAGGGATTGGTGTTGCCTCAAGGGGCTAGTGACAGTGCTAGAGGGCTCCAGAGATCCCTTGGCCTCTCTATGAAGTCTGGTTTAGAGGTGGCTTCTATAAAAGTGGGGACAAAGGGGATCCTGGAGAGAGAAGCACAGATCCCTTTACTGGATGCACCTGAGATCAAAATACAGGGAACCAGTAAGTGCTCTAAGACAGCACCCGATATACTCCTGCCTGAACTTGAAAATCTCCTGTGTATTTCTTGCCTTATACCAAGGATAACAGTTTGCATCTGGATCACCATGCAAAGGAGTTTTTCTGTGAAGCCCACCCACCCACCCACTGAATAGAAGGAAGGGGGAGGTACCTGGTGGTGTTCATTGACCAATGCTGCCGCCAGCCTTTCAGACACAGCTTTTGTGTGAGTGTTTTTGCGGAGTCTCCCCCAGGAATTTCTTGGCTGCAAGTTCTCAGTCATCAGATTTCATTGAGCTGGTCACATCACAGGCAAACATGTACCATACATCACTTGCGATAAGGTTGTTATCCAGTATATCCTGTGTCATCTGTACATCCATTTTCACAACGCACTCACTATAGCAACTGGCATACTAGGTGGGGGTCAAGTGAGGAATTGTGGGGGAGAAGAGAAATTTCCTACTGAAGACTGGGAAACTTAAAATGCCTATTGAAACAGCCACACTTAAAGGGAAAAGCTGTTGACTGTCTGCAGCTTACAGGCATTGCATGAATAAACAAACTTATCCACCCTTTGGAACAAACTGTGATCTAGACTTTTGCATTATGGATATGCATGTCAAATTCTGTCTTTTTCAGTGATTTGTAATATACCGTTTTTGACTGGAAACCTTTTGCATGACACACTCCAATAAATGGTTTGCGCTTTTGCTTGGTGTCTTTGTGGTCAACTCTTCTGTGAGGCAAAGGTTTTACTTACACAGGTTGAGACCTAAGGGAAGCTGAGGCTCACAGAGAGGGGGACTCACTCACAACCACCAAATTTCTGTGTTGTTGTTTGTTGTTTAGTCGTGTCCGCCTCTTCGTGACCCCCTGGACCAGAGCACGCCAGGCACTTCTGTCTTCCACTGCCTCCCACAGTTTGGTCAAAATTTCTGTCAAACTTCTGTGTAGCAACTTCAAAACAAAACAAAAATTCTCCACAAAGGAGTGATGAGCAAGAAATGTTTCTGTACCCCTTGGATGGGTTTGGGGGCAAGGTGGGCATTGCCATGTGCAGGTAGGAATATCCCTGGCCAGCAGGAGGAGCTCTGCATGCAAACTACTTCTGTGTGCGCCGTTCTTCAACCCAATCCATGACAAGGGGAGCACATGGGCAAGCAGTCTGGAAATAGGAGTGCAGCGGAATGATGGCAAGGGGAAGCAGAAAGAACCACAGGGGGAGTCGAAAATGGGTTGTACTTGGTCCAGTACCAAGTAATGCTGTCAATACGGGGATTTAAGCTTGTGCAAACTCACCCCCATGCCCATTAGAAACAGATTTTGGGGTTTTCCCTACCCTCATGAACAGAATTGGGAAGAGGGGAAATTTTTATTGCTGTACCAACATCTATTTCACTAATAGAAGAATTGTTCTTCCTGGAGCATTAGCTTTTTTTGCTGCTGCATCGCACTGTTGACTCGTTAAACTTGTGGTCCACCAAAACCCTTAGATCCTTTTCACATGTACTGCAAGTAAGCCAGGTGTTACCCATCCTATATTTGTGCATCTGGTTCTTCCTGCCTAAGTGCAGAAACTGACATTTGTCCCTATTGAAATTCATTTTGTTAGCTTGTGCCAAATTCTTCAATCTGTTATGGTCATTTTGAATTCTGAGTCTTTATTCTGCAGCATTAGCTCCCTCTCCCAGTTTGGTGTCAGCTGCAAATTGGATGAGCATCCTCTCAATTGCTCATCCAGGTTTGAGTCCCAACTGATATCGGGGAAATTGAAGCCCGCATGAATTACTGGCATAACTGGCTGTTTGATCTCTTGGGAGGCTGCCATATTTCATCGCTGGAAGGTGGAAGATGTCCAAGGCGCAAATTTGGCAACTCTCCAAAGTCAGTCTCGTCAGCCGGAAGCCCCTGTCTCCTAAAATTAAAAAGATTTGGCAAAAAAAGAAACAAACAGGCGTGGTCTGGACAGAAAGAGTTAAAAGAAAAAATCTGCTAAACTACACAGTCGCTGGAAGCCAAGTTTTGGACTTCAAAAAGACTCCTATCTTGTCTTGGTGAATGAGGTGAGAGGCTACTGTGTTTTTGTATTCGTTATATCTGCTATTTCATGATTTGGTGAACCTCACCAAGAAAGAATTAATTACCCAAAGGATTGCAGGAGGCGTAAAATAATTGGATGTATTGGCATCATCACAGTCCTCAGCAGAGACCCCTGATCAAAACTGGCAGAGTAAGATCAGATATGATCAGGTCAGCTCGGGCTGAGCAGGGAAGATGGCAACGGTAGAAGCTCTGACGCAGAAAGAAAAAGGTTATGATCAGAAAAAGTCTCCTTTAATGGGGGGAGATTGGAGATATTTTTTTATTGGAATTACAAAAGGGGTGTACTTTACAGAGGATGCATTTGCTTGCATGGAATATTATGACATACAGTTTGAAAAGAGAGTGATGGTAAACTCTGGATGCCTGCCAGCTGTCCGAGGGCCCCGGAGAGCTGGCGTGGGTTTTTATGCGGAAACCAAAACAATCTTTGTGTAACTTACTGATTGCCAAGTACTCCCCTACAGTACATTTGAAATATTGGCTGGTTTGGAAAGATCAAAGACAGTGCAAAGTCGTTAATTGATTTCAACCTTGGATGGAAGCTCAGAGCCTATTAGAGCAACAATCAGCAGAAAAAGGAGGGGTCATTGAAGGAAGTCTGTGCTTCAAAATATTAAGACTGAACATTGTGGAAAAAGCCCCTGCATGATTATAGAAATAAGGAATGGTTAAATAAAACAAGATTGAGATGTATACCAGCGACTGACTGATCGAGAGAGGAGATTGTCAATATCAGGATTGGAAAATTGTGAAGTAACAAAGACCCCTCTTGCTCTCCAGGCTTCAGCGAAAGCCTACATTCGCTCCATAGGATGCACACACATTTCCCCTTCATTTTTGGAGGGGAAAAAGTGCATCCTATAGAGCGAAAAATACGGTACTTGGGGACACAACCAGCCCCATCAAAAACAATCTTTTGGCTGTATTGTTTTTTGTTTTTGAATGTGGTAAGATTTGGCTTGATTTGTTATTAATATGAATGTTTTCCCCCTCTTTATTGGAAAATGAATTTTTTTTTTTTTTACAAAAAAAGGAAAAAGGAGGGCCAGATGAGCCTTGGGCTGAGCTTTGTTGGCTTTGGTTGCTGTTGTGGCCCCCAACTGCTTAGAGTGTTTTAAATGGCCTTTAGCGTTTTAGAATTTTTATTTTTTTTCAACTGTTTTCAACCTGTTTTATAAAGGCTCTTTGGGGGATGTGCCTCAGAGGAGAGGAGAGGAGCAGGGCCCCTCAATCGCAGTGGTTTAGGGTAGGGAGAGGTATGGAGGGGGGCAGGCTGGGTAAGGGGCACACGTGCCAGCCCCTCCTCCAACCTGGGGAATTGTGCTGGTCCTATCAGCCAGCCCTCAGGTCAGTGACTATTGTTGAATGCCAGGGCAGCTCAGAATAAGATTTAAATAATAATAATACAAGGTATACCATCCTATACCAGCAGGTCTCGGGGCGCTTCACAGGATAAAATCATAATATTAAAACAGGAAATCCATAAGATCTCCCTCACCCTGATCTGATTATAGATGAGGATGTTGATCTGGCCTGTGTCACTGAGACCTGGGTGGATGAGCAGGGTGGAGTTGGCCACGCTCCACTGTGCCCACCTGGGTACTTGGTTCAGCATCAGGGCAGACTTAGGGCTCAGGGAAGGGTACTTGCTGTGGTCTATAGAGATTCTCTCTCTCTCCATGCTCTCTGTCCAGCTAAGGGGCAATACTGTGTTGTTGTTTTTAAAGTGTTTTACTGGAAGTTCCCTTAAGCTCTGGCCAAAAAAAGAGAAGAAATGTTCTGTATATTTTCTGGCCATCAGCAATGGGGAACTGATACCATTGCTTAAGCAAATCCATACCACGAGAACAAGATTTGATTCAGTTGAGCAATTGGGGAAATAAGGAATATTTCCAAAAACTGTTTGCAAAGTTAGAACTTCCCCATTTTTAAAGCTCAAGCACAAAGACATGGGACCAGAAGGGCCCTGGGCTCCTACTTACATGCTGTTTTAGGTTTCATGTCTGATGTGTCATTCCCTCTCTCTCATCCATCATGCCCCTGATCCCCATTGCCCAACCCTGCTTAAACCCAGCAGTACCCCTCAACTTAAGAGGCGAGACGTGTGTTGCTTGATATGGCTATCTTGACGTTTGAGTTTCCCCCTCAGCTGACAGCTTCAGGAAGGCAGTTGCCCCTGATGTAGGGAGAAAGGGCTCTTCCTCAGCACTCCAGACCCAGTCCAAATCAAGGCAGTTCTGGTCCTTTGGAGGGTTAATAGAATGCCTGGAAAACTTCATAATAATAGGATGTACCAGAAGTTATAAGCAGGAGAAAGTCAGTTAGGAAGTAATGGGAATATTATAGGGTGTGTTCCGATTTTAAATTGACTGCAAACTTGGGTCCCATTTTCCAATCTATCTGACATTTGTAAGTCACCCCAGAAATCTGTCACTATCTGTATAAGGTCATGAGTTTAGACAAGAGCTGGGAGCTGAGTGGTGGGAGAGATGGCAAGGAAGCATGAAGGTAGACTGCGGGAAATTATGATGTGTATGTGTGTGGCAGTGCGTTGCTGCTGTCGCAGCAAGATCACATGTGCGAGAAGTGATTTTTCAGGTGTGTGTGTGTGTCCATACAGCTCCTTGCCGGGGTGCAAGGGGCCTAGATACGCCTCTGCACCTCCCTGCAAATTATGATGAGACGATGATGCTTAACCTAATTCTGTTATTTCTATTTACCAATCAAGCAAGAAAAGAGTTTTGTTTATGTTCAATTTATTGAAGATTTCCAAGCAGAGAAGCTCTCAATCCAAAGCAAGATGACTCACCACCCCAGACACACTTAAAAATAATAATCACTTTCCCTCATATAGAAAGAGGGCCATTTCCCTCCACCGTGGGGTGGGGCACAACATGCCAATGCTAGCCCAGAAAGAAGCAGCTGGATCTTGATTATATGGCAGTAGGTAGATGTTTCATCAAAGGGGATCTCAAGAGAAATGCTGGAATTCATTCAGGACCATGGAACTCAGAGTCTGCAATCTTTTGTCCACCCTGAGAGATCTTGTCCTTTGCAATGATTCCTCCAAGCAACCCTAAAAGTCAGAATAAGAGCAAAAAATGAAGCAAGGGAAGCCACATGACTGTTGCTTGGATAACTAACTACAAGTGAGGTGGATCTTCTTTAAAAGCTCCACAACATTTCCAAGTGAGGCATTTGTGTCAGCTGCAGGGTCATTCTCTGCTGATGATCAGTTTAAGCAGTCAACGGGAAGTCTACCTATTAACAGCCCATGGTGCCCTTCTAGCAAAATTTTGCTTCCCATCCCATCCCATGGAACTTTACTGCTCAGTCATGGATACAGCTGTCGAGCTGCTCAACTGCCTCATTCTTTGAGTCTGAGCAACTGAATCTGTATCCACCTCCCATGTGCCGGTTCATGACTAGGGGCTTCCAGTTTCACGGTCCTGCCACTGAGGACTTCTTGGATCATTCTTTGTCTAGCTCCTCCCCTTTGACCCTACCGCCTTGGGGGACCCTGCTGGGAGTATGAGACTCCCGATTGCCTCGCTCCCAAGGGTCATAGGAATGTGCAAGCCCACACACCACGACAAGGTGATGATCCAGTGAGTGAGAAGCACATTCAGAGGCATATTGTGCCTAAGAATGGAGGTGGAACAGAGTCATTGTGGCTGCTAAGCATTGATAGCCCTCTGTGAAAGACCTCCAAGCAAGCTTGGGAAGTGAACCATCTGCCCCAGGACTTCGCTCCAGCCCATGACAGAACTCAGGCTGTCTCCTCCTTTCCTGCATTCCAATTTATTTATTACTACATTTATACCCCACCTTTTCTCCAAGGAGCTCAAGGTGGCATACATGCTTCTTCCCCTTAGAAAAACACTGTAGGCTGGGTTGTGAGACAGTGACTGACTCAGTGTCAACCTGTGAACTTCCTGGCTGAGTCAGGATTTGATCTCTGGGCTCCCAGGTCCTCTCTTACCACTACTCCACATTGGCTCAGTTGCCAAATCATGTCCTTAAATCCCCACCAAGACAGCTCCCAAGTGTTTGCTGCACACAGTGGTGGCTGGCTTTGTGATGCGGGTGGGGCTGCGGTCTTTTCCTGGCTTCCCAGCACTGTCTGATGCTGCCAGTTACTCAGAGGAAGTGGAGAAGGGCAGCAGGGTCCCAGGGCAGTGGGGGCACTACTGGCTGTACATTTAAGGAAGCATCTTTAGCCCTTGTCAGTGCCTATTGGGGAAGGATCTTTAGCTGCCAGCTATACAACAGTCAAGTGAAACCACCTTCCTCTTCACAGTTATGTGAACTGAAAACTTGGCTGGTATTGAATGTTCCAAGCAGATATTAGCACTGAGATATTAGCACTTACCAGGCGTTCATCCCTTGGGGGTCACGGACAATCCTCTTGACACAGTTAATATCATTTGTGATGTCATCATTTAAGAACGCTGGCAAAGATTTGTCAGAAAGCAAAGGAGGTTACTGGGGATTCCTAAAATGCAAACCCCAGAATACAAACACCCCCAAGGCTGCAGGGGCTGCCTCTGAACTGTGGGAAACCTTTTCCTAGAGGTCCATCCAACTTTTGGGGAACACTTAAAGCATTTCCCCCTTGAGCTGGCATTCAATCGTTATAGCACCAAGCGGGGGATCCCTTCTAGCCAGCTGCATTCTAGCCAGAGAAAGAAATCAGTTCTTTAAAAATGGCCATCTCATCCTCCATCCAGACAAGCAAGGTCACAGTTCCAGGACACATTGCAACCCGGTAAAAGCAGGAGGATACAGAGCAGAGGCAGTGGGGCAGAGCATGGCCTAGTGAGATACCATGGCCTAGGGCATTGTGGGTCACGGCCTGCAAGTGTTGTTTCGTGCAAGTGCGAAAAGGGGTTATATGTATGTGTGCTCAGAAGGGAAGATATGTATTTGAGTAAAGAGGGAGAACAGTGTGTGTCTGTGTGTGTGTGAGGGGCTGAGATGTAGGAGCCAGGGGGAGGTGTAGGAGCCAGGGGGGCCATCGCCCTGGCACACATTTTTGAGGGTGTGCAATCAGGTATCCCCACAACAGGCACCGAGCCCTGGCAGCTGAGGCACATCGGCAGGCAGGTTGGTCTGGTGGGCAGGTGGATGGAGGCAGCAGTCGAAGAGCCTGTTGGAAGCGGGCTCCATCCACCCTCTGTGGGGGCTCTGCATGCCACCCCTGGTGCCCGCCCCAACTGCCCAGTCCACCAAGGGAGGGGGGCGGCAACCCACACTACGCTGCTGGTGAGGGCAGAGGGATGGACACATGCACATGTGGTTCATGAGAGAGAGAGGACGACAAGCACCTGAGCAGAGAGAGAGAGGCATATCTGAGTGAATGTATATCTGTGCAGTATAAGGTGGAGCGAGAGACACAAAACTTGCATGTATGCCTGTGGTCTGTATATGTGAGGGCATGTGTGTGCTCTGTGTGTATGCAATAGTGCCGTGCGGCTACCTTGTATAGATTTTCCTGGTACAAGGAGTGCTCCCTTGGTGTTATTGGACAATAGCAGTACCAGTGTGTACGTTTGCGTGTAAAAACAATATTAAGTGACACAGTCAGGACAAACAGGGCACAACTGGCTTTCCATGATAAACATGAAGTTTGCGGGGGGGGGGGAGCAGCAATGACTGTACTGGACTCTCTCTGCAATTTTCCCTATGCTCACCCCAATGGCTTTAACTCTAACAAATAAATGGAACCCATACTATGTGAAACATTTTGAATTTCATTATGTAGTTCCAATTTTTATTATTAAATGTGTCATTAAAAGTTCATCACAAATTCAACAAAAAAGGGGGCACAGGAAGAGAGAAGTGTGGGAGACACATTTTTAAGTTTATTAAGATATTAGTACCAGCATTTCTGGAAGTCCAAAATTCATTTGACAATAAATCTGTAGTCACCATGTCTTGCAAATTTGGATATGTGGGTCACCATACCAAAAACATTGGGGACCACTGACTAAGGACAATCCTGAGAGCTGGACAGATACACCTGGGGGTGAAGGTATGGAGGTTGTGGAATTCTTTTTTAAAAAAGTCTTCATGTAAATTCAGCAGTTTTTTAGGATGAAATTCTCCTGAATGACAGCTTTGTATGCAATTTCTTGTAATCTAATGTACTTTTATATCCAATTTTTGTAAATATATCTATTTATAGGCATACTGTGCCCAGTGCAGTTGGCTTGAGAAGTGTACTGCAAGATTAGAAGTGTGAGTTTTGGAGAATGTGCAGTGTGTTTGTCCGTGTATTATTTCAGAAAGTGCAAATTAGGTAGATTCACCTTCAAATGTGAACTGAATTAAAGAAGTGTAAGCTAGTAGGGAATCAAGAGATAAAAGGAACAACTGGCAAGTTTGGCCTTGGAGATCAAAACGAAGCAGGGCAAAGGCTAATAGAGTTCTGTCAAGAGAACCTGAAGGAGCGTCTCCACCTCCATCGTTCAGCCCGGACACTGAGATCCAGCACCGAGGGCCTTCTGGCGGTTCCCTCATTGCGAGAAGTGAGGCTACAGGGAGCCAGACAGAGGGCCTTCTCGGTAGTGGCGCCCGCCCTGTGGACCGCCCTCCCATCAGATGTCAAAGAGATAAATAATTACCTGACATTCAGAAGACATCTTAAGGCAGCCCTGTTCAGGGAAGTTTTTAATATGTAATGCTGTACTGTTTTTAACACTGATTGGGAGCCACCCAGAGTGGCTGGGGAAACTCAGCCAGATGGGTGGGGTATAAATAATAAATTATTATTATTATTATTATTATTATTATTATTATTATTATTATCACAAACACGCTTTTCCAACAACACAAGAGACGACTCTACACATGGACATCACTAGATGGGCAGCATCGAAATCAGATTGATTATATTCTCTGCAGCCAAAGATGGAGAAGCTCTATATAGTCAGCAAAAACAAGACCTGGAGCTGACTGTGGCTCCAATCATCAGCTTCTTATAGCAAAATTCAAGCTTAAACTGAAGAAAGTAAGAAAAACCACTGGGCCGGTAAGATACAATCTAAATCAAATCCCTTATGCATACACAGTGGAAGTGAGGAACAGGTTTAAGGATTTAGATTTGCTGGACAGAGTGCCTGAAGATCTATGGATGGAGGCTCGCAACATTATACAGGAGGCAGCAAAGAAAACCATCCCATTGAAAAGGAAATACAAGAAAGCAAAGTGGCTGTCCAACGAGGCCTTACAAATAGCGGGAGAGAGAAGGCAAGCAAAATGTGAGGGAGATAGTGAAAGATACAGGAAATTGAATGCAGATTTCCAAAAAATAGCAAGGAGAGACAAGAAGGTCTTCTTAAATGAGCAATGCAAAGAAATAGAGGAAAACAACAGAATGGGAAAAACCAGAGATCTGTTCAAGAAAATTGGAGATATGAAAGGAACATTTCGTACAAAGATTACCACAATAAAGGACAAAAGTGGTAAGGACCTAACAGAAGCAGAAGACATCAAGAAGAGGTGGCAAGAATACACAGAGGAACTATACCAGAAAGACAGGTGGTGTGGTTGCTGACCTTGAGCCAGACATCCTGGAGAGTGAAGTCAAATGGGCCTTAGAAAGCATAGCAAATAACAAGGCCAGTGGAAGTGATGGTATTCCAGCTGAACTATTTAAAATTTTAAAAGATGATGCTGTTAAGGTGCTACACTCAATATGCCAGCAAGTTTGGAAAACTCAGCAGTGGCCAGAGGATTGGAGAAGATCAGTCTACATCCCAATCCCAAAGAAGGGCAGTGCCAAAGACTGCTCCAACTACCGCACAATTGCACTCATTTCACATGCTAGTAAGGTTATGCTTAAAATTCTACAAGGAAGGCTCAAACAGTATGTGGACCAAGAACTCCCAGAAGTACAAGCTGGATTTAGAAGAGGCAGAGGAATCAGAGACCAAATTGCAAACATGCACTGGATTATGGAGAAAGCTAGAGAGTTCCAGAAAGACATCTACTTCTGCTTCATTGACTATGCAAAAGCCTTTGACTGTGTCGACCACAGCAAACTATGGCAAGTTCTTAAAAAAATGGGAGTGCCTGATCACCTCATCTGTCTCCTGAGAAATCTCTATGTGGGACAAGAAGCTACAGTTAGAACTGGATATGGAACAACGGATTGGTTCAAAATTGGGAAAGGAGTACGACAAGGCTGTATATTGTCTCCCTGCTTATTTAACTTATATGCAGAATTCATCATGCGAAAGGCTGGGCTGGATGAATCCCAAGCTGGAATTAAGATCGCCGGAAGAAAAATCAACAACCTCAGATATGCAGATGACCCAACCTTGATGGCAGAAAGTGAGGAGGAATTAAAGAACCTTTTAATGAGGGCGAAAGAGGAGAGCGCAAAATATGGTCTGAAGCTCAACATCAAAAAAACAAAGATCATGGCCACTGGTCCCATCACCTCCTGGCAAATAGAAGGGGGGGAAATGGAGGCAGTGAGAGATTTTACTTTTTTGGGCTCCATGATCACTGCAGATGCCTGCTTCTTGGGAGGAAAGCAATGACAAACCTAGACAGCATCTTAAAAAGTAGAGACATCACCTTGCCAACAAAGGTCCGTATAGTAAAAGCTATGGTTTTTCCAGTAGTGTTGTATGGAAGTGAAAGCTGGACCATCAAGAAGGCTGATCGCCGAAGAATTGATGCTTTTGAATTATGGTGCTGGAGGAGACTCTTGAGAGTCCCATGGACAGCGAGAAGATCAAACTGATCCATTCTTAAGGAAATCAGCCCTGAGTGCTCACTGGAAGGACAGATCGTGAAGCTGAGGCTCCAATACTTTGGCCACCTCATGAGAAGAGAAAACTGCCCGGAAAAGACCCTGATGTTGGGAAAGATGGAGGGCACAAGGAGAAGGGGACGACAGAGGACGAGATGGTTGGACAGTGTTCTCGAAGCTACCAGCATGAGTTTGACCAAACTGCGGGAGGCAGTGGAAGACAGGGGTGCCTGGCATGCTGTGGTCCAGGGGGTCACGAAGAGTCGGACACGACTAAACGACTAAACAACAACAAAGCTAGCAATCCCTGCAGTATCAAGTTGCTTACCATTGCAGGAGCTTCTACACCCATTGGCTGTTGGGCGATGTCCATTGTCGCACCACCAGCGGCTGTTTATCTGAAAGAGTCCATAGTCACGGCTGCCATCGGAGTTTGGTGGCCCCATGGCTCTTGTGTTAAATCTGCTTTCATGATAAGCGGCACAGAGCCCTGGAACAAAGTGAACAAGAAAAGGACTACAATTTGGGTATACGCTCGGTGTGCAATCTTTTTTGTCAAAGCTTAGAAATAGAATAATTTAAAATCATTCTTTCAATGTTCACTATGGAAGCTGCCTGTAATGTCTACTCCCCCCCCCCATGGTCTTAAATAGAAATTTGCACAAACTATGAATGAAAGTTGGGACATTTTGATGGGCAGCAAGGTGTGTGAACCTTTTCCTGAAAATAAGTCCCCATTTCAGCTTTGCCCCAAAACACCAGAAATAGCAAAGATGAAGGGAAAGGAAGAGCAAACTCACAGTTGGCCAGGCTGACGCCATGATATCCATCCAACCCGCCCCGTTTCAGTCGCGCAGCCAGTTCACATCTCCCAAACACTTTGGCTTCATTCCCTGCAAGGAGGAGGCAGAAGAGGCTGAGGGCCAGAACCTTCATCTCTGCAGCTCCCTGGAGAGTGAAGCTTGGATTCCCTGGGATCCCCAGTGGCTTTTGTAGACCAATGTTTTGGGCGGAGTCCAGATGGTGAGCAGAACACTGACGGGGGAGGGGAATAAGTATTGATAGGAACCCCGCCCCCTGCAATAAAACAGACACATGGTGCAATTCTGGTTTGATATGGTGCAATTCTGCTGTGCAACTTAGGAAATATTTCAACATTCACTTAACATTTTCAACGGAAAAGATTAAAGCAGGCAGCATGTATGCGCTTAAAGATTTAGCATCTGTGTAATATTAAATAATGGGACGCGGGTGGCGCTGTGTGTAAAGCCGCAGTGCCTAGGACTGGTCGATCGTATGGTCGGCGGTTCAAATCCCCGCGGCGGGGTGAGCTCCCGTCATTCAGTCCCAGCTCCTGCCCACCTAGCAGTTCGAAAGCACCTTTAAGTGCAAGTAGATAAAGAGGTACCGCTTTATAGCAGGAAGGTAAACAGCGTTTCCGTGTGCTGCGCTGGTGCAGCTTCGTCACGCTGGCCACGTGACCCGGAAGTGTCCTCGGACGGCGCCGGCTCACGGCCTCTAGAGTGAGATGAGCGCACAACCCTAGAGTCGGACACGACTGGCCTTCGGGCAGGGGTACCTTTACCTTAATATTAAATAATAACCTAATAGGAAAAAAGCAATATATTTGTCTTTTCCAGCAAAAACAATCAAGAGAGCCTTGTGGCATCTTAAAGATTAATAAATGAATAGTTTGTTGTTGTTATTGTTATATTCTATTTATACACCACCCTTTATCAAAAGATAACTCTGGTGCTGGGAGGTTCAGGTTCATAGCAGTACTGCTCCTCAGCAGTCACTTCTGCCAAATGACAAGGAAAGCATTTGTTGAGAAACAAAATATGTAGCAGTGGAGAGAAAGAAATAGAAATGTAGCGAGACTGGAATGAGATGAAAACAGGAATTCACATTTTCTGCGACTTCTGGGGAGATAATGGCGGACTAGGCATAATTATGCAGTGATTGAAGATAACCGGGATATATATCTTGGTTACCAAAACTCTTCTTTGAAATAAGGGAGTTCAAGGGTTAGACCAGAGCTTTCCAAACTTTCCATGTTGGTGACACACTTCTTAGGCATGCATCATTTCTTGACACAGTAATTCAGTTTTACTAGCAAACCAGAGGTTAAACAAATCCCTTTCCAGCCCTGGGAGGAGCATGGAGAACACGGGGAGCATTTGTGTGACACACCTTCACACTGCAAGCGACACACAGTTTGGAAAGCTCTGGGTTAGACTCTCCTGCTCGGAAGAAGGTATTTGTCACACCAAGAACAAATAGGTTTTTTGAGTGAAAGTTCCAATTAACAGGCTAAAACTGTGGCTATTGGGGAGTTGAGGCTATATGGGTGGCTGTGACCCCAAAGTGGTGGACACTAAAGGGATTTACCTCTTTGTGGGGAGTCTGTTTCAGTGGGAGAGGAAGGACAAGGGCTGCCCTGTTAATATCTGGAGACTAATGGTATAGATTTCTCCCCTCATTCCCCTTCAACTTCAGGTAGAGAGGCCTGGAGGGCTGCATGTGCAAATTGGTACCCTCTTTTTGGCAATGCATAACCAGTCACATTACTTACATGGTTTGGTTATGTAAATAGGAAACTATTGTTATGAGTTGGTGGGTGCAAGACACCCTAAATTCTGGATCAAGCTAGTGTTAGAATTTAATTAAGGCTTGTGTATTAAAACTGATTGCTAGACCCATGTGTGTATTTGAGCTGTGTACTAGATGCTTCTACCCACTGGAATCAACATGTGTCAAAAGCTAATTAAGCCTGGGGGTAATGGGGGGTTAGAAGGGCAAAGGCTCAAGACAGGGAAGAAGGGGAGGGCGAAAAGCCAGAGAACAGTAGAAACCTGATCCCTTCACACCCTGAGAGCACTCAGGAATGCAGCCTGACAGTTCTGAAAGTAACACCCAGCAGAGAGAACTGGATGCAACAGAGGAGGGGACAGGGCTCAGAGGACCAGAGTCCCCAAAAAGCCTTAACAGAAAAGCGCATGACAGGGAAAAGGAGGAGAAAGAGGTGGAGAGCATCATGTTTCCACTGGAAAAAGAAGCTAGATCTGGCAACTGACTCCAAAAGTAACAAATGAGTTAATGAAGCTCAGACTGCTGAGCCCTGTAATGGCTCAATAAATCTGAAATAATAAAACTGTCAGAGACTGTGTCTTGTGTGGGAGAGACTACCAAACCAGACACTCTCCTTCCCTCAACTGAGAGTTAGTTTAAAAGACAATGCCAGGTTACACCTCCTGTTACCACCACACACTGCTTAGAGTGTTTTAAATGGCCTTTAGCGTTTTAATTATTTTAAATTGTTTTCAACTGTTTTCAACCTGTTTTATAACGGCTCTTTGGGGGATGTGCCTCGGAGGAGAGGAGAGGAGCAGGGCCCCTCAATCGCAGTGGTTTAGGGTAGGGAGAGGTATGGAGGGGGGCAGGCTGGGTAAGGGGCACACGTGCCAGCCCCTCCTCCAACCTGGGGAATTGTGCTGGTCCTATCAGCCAGCCCTCAGGTCAGTGACTATTGTTGAATGCCAGGGCAGCTCAGAATAAGATTTAAATAATAATAATACAAGGTATACCATCCTATACCAGCAGGTCTCGGGCGCTTCACAGGATAAAATCATAATATTAAAACAGGAAATCCATAAGATCTCCCTCACCCATGATCTGATTATAGATGAGGATGTTGATCTGGCCTGTGTCACTGAGACCTGGGTGGATGAGCAGGGTGGAGTTGGCCACGCTCCACTGTGCCCACCTGGGTACTTGGTTCAGCATCAGGGCAGACTTAGGGCTCAGGGAAGGGTACTTGCTGTGGTCTATAGAGATTCTCTCTCTCTCCATGCTCT
Source organism: Podarcis liolepis (assembly GCF_965112155.1). Lineage (NCBI taxonomy): Eukaryota > Metazoa > Chordata > Lepidosauria > Squamata > Lacertidae > Podarcis > Podarcis liolepis. Next base: position 65,778,292 of record NC_139565.1, read on the forward strand.
CTGTCCAGCTAAGGGGCAATACTGTGTTGTTGTTTTTAAAGTGTTTTACTGGAAGTTCCCTTAAGCTCTGGCCAAAAAAAGAGAAGAAATGTTCTGTATATTTTCTGGCCACCAGCAATGGGGAACTGATACCATTGCTTAAGCAAATCCATACCACGAGAACAAGATTTGATTCAGTTGAGCAATTGGGGAAATAAGGAATATTTCCAAAAACCGTTTGCAAAGCTGGAACTTCCCCATTTTTAAAGCTCAAGCACAAAGACATGGGACCAGAAGGGCCCTGGGCTCCTACTTCTATCCTGTTTTATGTTTCACGTCTGATGTGTCATTCTCTGTCCAAGCACAGCAATTCTGTTCGTAGCCAGACCACTATTTTGCTGCAGTACGTGGGCAGACATTTATGACTGCAGTGGGAAATTTATGGCCTCATCCATCATGCCCCTGATCCCCATTGCCCAACCCTGCTTAAACCCAGCAGTACCCCTCAACTTAAGAGGAGAGACGTGTGTTGCTTGATATGGCTATCTTGACGTTTGAGTTTCCCCCTCAGCTGACAGCTTCAGGAAGGCAGTTGCCCCTGATGTAGGGAGAAAGGGCTCTTCCTCAGCCCTCCAGACCCAGTCCAAATCAAGGCAGTTCTGGTCCTTTGGAGGGTTAATAGAATGCCTGGAAAACTTAATAATAATAGGATGTACCAGAAGTTATAAGCAGGAGAAAGTCAAAATGGGGAAGGTTTGATACAGACCAGCCATAATCCCTTGAGCATACCAGCCCATACACAGGAGCCCTGCCCAGTTGCTATGCCAACCCTGATGGTCCTAGACAGAAGACCATTGTCAGAGCTGCTTGAAGATCCTAGCTCACAGAGGATCACGCTAGCCAGCGATCATTAAGTAAAAGTCTTTATTGAATTACAGTTTCCATTCTCACGCTGCTGCGCGCAACTCTACGTCTAGTAGCTAGATCGGCGAAGCTCCGTCTGAGTCTCCGCCCCGTGTGCACTAACTTAATATCCTAGCCTTGCTCCACCTTTTCCGCCTGACTGTCCTCCTCTGGGTCCCTCTACCCCCCGGGGCTTCTTCCTTCCGGGATTCTTCTGACGCTGACCCGGACCCTCCTGCCTCCTTGCGCCGGGCTTTAGGACCTGGTTCCCTTTCGGGGCTGCTTACTGCGCCGCCTTCCTCTGCATTTGAACTTGGCGCGCGCGCCCAACCTTCCACTTTCCTCTTAACCGTTTCTTCGCTCCCCGATGGAGGTGTGGCCACTCCTGACTCATGCCCTCCCTCCTGTGGTGAGCTGCCAGCGCTTCCCCCCTGGCTCCTTTCCTCTTCCCTGCTTCCTGGCGGTGACGCTGGTCCCGATTTCCAGCTGCTCCCCTCTGAGTCCCCTCTGGCTCTATCTTCCTGGGGTGCCCCCCTAGACTCCCCCCTTGCCCTGGCCACTGGTGCTCCTTTCTGTGAATCCTCTGATTCACTGGAAAGACTCGGAGATCTCGGGTCGTCGTCATCACTCATCTTTTCTTCTGCCTCCTCCCCTTCGCTCTCTGTTTCCTCCCTTGCCCGTGCCTCTGCTCCTAAACCCCTGACATCCATCCCCCCCTCGAAGCCCCCCATTCCCCCCTCCCCTCCTTCCGGTGCTGGAGCTGGGGGCAGCTGTTGCAAAGGGACGAACGTCGGATATCGGTCGCTTCCCGTGGCGGGTCTCCATCTGAAGTCTCGCGGGTCTTCCTCCCTGCTCTCGTCGACAACGGTCACCTCCGCTTCCATCTCTGTGCCGCCGTGCTCGAAACCAGGGTCGTCCCCGAAAACGTCCATGTCCGTCTCTCCCTCACTTCCTCCTGGCGGTGTTGCTCGTCCTGGGCCTTCCAGCCACCGTCTGCGGAACTGCTCCTCTGGTCTATCGTCCCACCAATACGAGGGTTCTGATGCAGATCCCGAGGGTGACCCCTCCGGGGAACGGACGTCTTGTGTCGGGTCCTCGTCCGAGTCGAACCCCCGGAAAGTGCTGGCCGAAAGCGTGGGCGTGAAAAGCCAGTCGTCGAAAAAGTCTGCTGGCATAGGTCTATGGGGGAAGAGGGCATGAAACTCGTCTTTGAGGAGAGGTTCGTCCAAGGCGTAGCCCGGCACCCAGCTGTTCGCACTGGCCGGGGTGCCCTCCTTGGCGAGAAAGTATTCTACCCCCTCTTCCCCCCATCTGGAGTCCAAAATCTCCGTGACTTCGTTGATGCGCTCCTTCCATTTAGAATAGCCAGTACACCTGCGTACTTTCCAGCCTTGTTAGACCCATTGTCGTATGCTTGACCGACACAGTCTTGAAAGTTCAAATTGAGCCTCTCTAAGATGTCTAATATTTCAGTGGCAATTTCTTCTCCAGTCTTTATGGAAAATTCATGAAAACCAAGAAAGCTTCTTTCAAATGCTTTACAAAAGGGTTTCCACTCCTCCCTTGACTCCTCTGGGTCCCTAATTTTGGTGGTCATATCAGTTTATTCTCTTTGGTTGACATTTTGTCTCGTTGATCTCTAGCATGGTTGTAAGGGCAGGAAATCGCGAAGCGGATTTGGAATAGGAGCAAAAGCAGAAAGATGTTACAGACAACTATTTAGGGTGTATCCTATGCTCTTTTAAAATGTGGTCTTTTTGGTGGGGGCAATTATAGGTTTGTCATTTTTTATTATATATTTTGTGTGGTTTTTGTTCTGCGAGGTGCCCTCAGCAGTATATAAAGCCAATAAATAATAAATAATACATAGTTGCCATCAAAATCATTCCACCCACCCACCCCTTACAAATCAGTCTTCTCAAAATTTAGAGACTTTCAGCAGTTTGCAAAGGAGGAAATCACTCCAAAGCATGGCGGATGCTTGAAGTGCTTCCCCCGAATTCACATCGTCAGACTGGAGATGCCCAGAGAAGTTGCATTTGCAACTGAATTTCCTGATTTGCAAGGGGTGTGTGGAATAATTTCGACACAAATTGCAAGGGGGTAGGAAGTCAATGGATGAATTAAATGTATTGTTGTAGTTGTTATTCTTGTTCAAGAATGGTGATGATTATTCAAGCATGCAAACTTTTGAAAACTAAATAAACCACATTTGTAGAAAACGGTTGGCACTCACCTCTCCGGCAGTCGCGCTGGATGATCCTGGGTCCTGGGAGTAGCGGTGAGTAGAGCCAAGTTGCCACACAGGACTTTTCTCGGCTTATTGAACCTTGCAAGGGATCCAGAGGCTCATCCAGCCCAACCCCGGCCTGACAGGAATCTCAGCCTAGAATCATCGGGTGGTAGAGCTAGGAGGGAGGTGTTTTGACACTTCCCATCCAGCTGGCAGGCAAGCAAAATGGATAGGAAGTGCCCTTCTCCCTAGGAAAACGCCTGGCTCCTCCTTGTTTCTCTGGGGACGTTCTCAAGTGACACTCCAAGGCAGCTTTTAATGCCACTCACAGAGACGCTTCAGCCAGCCTCCCGGCTGTTCCTTGTTTTTCAGAACTGATGAGAACACAAAGCCTTGATCCCTTTATTATTATGAATTATTGGGTGTCAGGGGTTCAGGAGCAGAGACGCAGAGAAGGGAGGAGACAGAGAGCGAGGGGGAGGAATACGAAGGAAGGATGAGTGGGGATGACGACCCGAGATCACCGAGCCTGTCTAGCGAGTCCGAGGATTCCCAGAAGGGAGCGCCAGCAGCCAGAGCAAGGGGGGAGAGCAGGGGGACACCCCAGGAAGAAGGGTCCAGAGAGGGATCAGAAAGCAGCAGTTGGAGATCGGGACCCACGTTCCCAGCCGGGAGCAGCGGGGAGAAAGGGGACCAGATATCGGGCTCCGGAGACTTTCAGAAGGAGGGAGGGCATGAGTCAGGAGTAGTCACGCCCACCTCGGGGAGCGAGGAAACGATCAAGAGGAAAGTGGAGAGTTGGGCGCGCACGCCAAGTTCAAATGTAACGGAAGCTGGCGCAGCCAGCAGCCCAGAGAGTGAACCGAGTCCCAAAGCCCGCCGCAAGGAGGCGGAAGGGTCAGGGGGGTCCGCGTCAGAAGAGAGTAGGAAAGGAGAGACCTAGGGGGGCAGGTGGTGAAGCAGACGCCACCAATGGTGATGCAACTTGGTAACCACAGGGAAGTCATCAGTTTTAATGTCACCCGACTGTCGGACACGCCCATTGTGTTGGGCATGAGTTGGCTGGACAGGCACAGTCCAACGCTGGCTTGGTACCAGAGACAGCTGATCTTCGGCTCCTCTTACTGCGCAGAACACTGCATCCTGCCCAGGCAGGAGGGGGAGGAGGAGGACTCACAACTGCAGTTGGGAACGTTGCAAGCAGTTCCCCACAAATACGTGGACTTTCTGGAGGTCTTCTGCGAGAAAGAGGCAGACAAGCTACCACCGCACAGGCAATATGACTGCAAGATTGACCTCCTGCCAGGGGCGACGCTGCCGAAGGGGAAGCTATATTCCATGTCTGAGGACGAACTACAGGAACTCAAACAGTTCATCGATCACAATTTGCAGCGCGGTTTCATCCGGGAGTCCAGCGCAGTAGGGGGCAGTCCTGTTTTCTTCGTGAAGAAAAAGGACACGCCCCAAAAAAGATTGGTCGTGGATTACCGCCTCTTAAACAGAATGACCAAGCCCTCCGATTTCCCTATGCCCAGGATTGACGACCTGCTGGCGACGGTGCGCAAGGGACGCGTGTTCACCAAGTTGGACCTGCGAGGAGCGTACAATCTCATCCGTATGAGGGAGGGCGATGAGTGGAAGACAGCCATGTTCACGCCTCTGGGCACCTACGAATATAGAGTTATGCCTTTTGGATTGCAAAATGGCTCCCACGTTTTTCAAGCTTTTATGCATCACGTGTTGGCGGGACTCCTCTACAAGAAGTGCGTTTGCTTTCTGGATGACATCCTGATATTCTCTGACTCGCAGCAAGCACACGACCAGGACGTTCGGGAGGTGCTGAAGAGGCTGCAGCAGCATAGACTGTACGCCAAACTGGAGAAGTGCCAGTTCGACACGACGGAGGTGGATTTCTTGGGTTACAAGCTGTCGGACAAGGGGCTAGCCATGGACAGCGCCAAGGTTCGTGCGGTGTTGGATTGGAAGAGCCCGCGCAACCGGAAAGAGGTCCAGAGGTTTGTCGGATTCGCCAATTTCTATCGCAAGTTCATCAAGGGGTTCGCGATGCAGACGGCAGCTATTACGGACACGCTAAGCTCCAAGAAAAAGAAATTCATCTGGACGGAGCAGGCGGAGCGGTCCTTTCAGACACTCAAGCGTCTCTTCGCGTCGGAAGAGCAACTGCTGCATATCGACCCCAGCAGACCGCTGAGGGTGGAGACAGACGCGTCCGATAGAGCAGTGGGAGCGGTACTGCTGCAGAAGGACCCGCAGGGGGTCTGGAGGCCGGGGGCGTTCTACTCCAGAAAGCTCAGCAAGTCGGAGCAGAACTACACCATCTGGGATAGGGAGCTGCTTGCCATTCATGCAGCTTTCAAGGCGTGGAGGCACTTCCTGATCGGCGCCAAGCACACGGTGCAGGTCTGCACGGACCACAAGAATCTGGAGCACTGGCGCACGGCTCGGTTCCTGAACCAGAGGCAGATCCGTTGGGCGGAGTTCTTTGCTGACTTCAATTTCCGAATTGAGTACGTCCCGGGCGACACCAACATCATGGCGGATGCCCTGTCCCGAAAACCGCAGTACCTCGAAGAGGCGCCGCCAGCGGCGGCCATGCACATCTTCGCGCCAACAGCGTGGGCGTGCGCTTCAGCCACAGTAGACCTGGATGCGGTGCGAAGGGCGTTGACGGACGACTCATTCGCGCAGGCGAAGATGGCAGAGGTGCACAAGGGCACGGCGAAGGGCGACGAGTTCCAGATACGAGACGGCTTGCTCTTACGTAAAGGGGCCGTCTACGTGCCGGGAGACGAACTTCGCGCCCGGGTACTGCAGCAGCTGCACGACGCACCCACGGCCGGGCACTTTGGCACAGAAAAAACGGTGGAATTGGTCGCAAGAGACTTTTGGTGGCCCAGACTGAGGGGGGAAGTCGCGGACTACGTCGCGAGGTGCGACACCTGCCAGAGGGCCAAGCCGGTGCACAAACCACCGGCGGGACTGCTGGAACCGCTGCAAACGCCGTTTGAACCATGGGAGAGGGTGGCCCTGGACTTTGTCACGGATCTACCCAGCTCGAGAGGCAAGACAGCTGTACTAGTGGTGGTGGACTTGTTCACCAAGATGGCACATTTCATACCGTGTGCGAAGGTGGCCACGGCAGAACAAACAGCCAAATTGTTCATAGATCACGTGTTCAAAGTGCACGGGCTGCCACGGTCTATACTGTCCGACCGCGGACGCCAGTTCATCTCGAATTTCTGGCAAAAGCTGATGGGCTTCCTGAACGTCAAGATCAACCTGACATCGGCAAGGCACCCGCAGACCAACGGGCAAGCGGAGAGGGTCAATGCCATCATGCAGCAGTACCTGAGATGCTATGCCAATCAACAGCCGGCGACGTGGGTGGATTACCTGCCGCTCGCCGAATTCGCCTACAACAACACAAAACACGTATCCACAGGGGTGACGCCGTTCTTCGCCAACAATGGGAGGAATCCCAGAACCTTCCCGGGACTGGACAGAGTGGGGGAAGGGGAACCACAGACGGCGGACGCTTTCGCATCTGAGTTGCAAGAGGTCCACGATCAACTCAGACGGCAGCTGGAGCTGGCGAAGCACGCATACAAGGTCCAAGCTGACAAGCACAGGCGAGTTGGCGAGGAGATCCGAGTGGGAGACTGGGTCTGGTTGGCAGCCCACGCGGTGCCGACCCGATCGTTAGCCAAGAGGAAGCTAGGGCACAAGCAACTCGGTCCATACCGAGTCGAAGCGCAGATCAACCCGGTGGCTTTCCGGCTGGTGCTACCAGAGGGTTCCAGGATGCATCCGGTGTTCCACAGGTCGGTGCTCACTCCCTACAGGGCACCGCACAGGTTCCAGGAACCAGGAACGGCACCGAGTCAGTCTCCGGAGCGGACGGAGGTGGGGAGATTGCCACAGCAGGACCCCATCAACGAAGTCACGGAGATTTTGGACTCCAGATGGGGGGAAGATGGAGTAGAATATCTACTAGCAAGGGAGGGCACCCGGGCCAGTACTAATAGCTGGGTGCCGGACTACGCCTTGGAGGAACCCCTGCTCAAGGATGAGTTTCATGCCCTTTTCCCACACAGACCTATGCCAGCGGGCTTCTTCGACGACTGGTTGTTCACGCCCACGCTTTCCTCCAGCACGTTCCATGGCTTCGACTCGGAAGGGGAACCCGCACCGCGCACACGTTCCCCAGAGGGGTCACCGGAGGGTTCGGCGTCCGACAACTCGTATTGGTGGGACGATCGGCCAGAGGAGCAGTGGCGCCGGAAGTGGCAGGAGACACCAGGTCCAGCGACAGACGCAGAGACGGACATGGACGTTTGCGGGGAGGACCTTGGTTTCGAGCACGGCGGCACCGAGATGGAGGCGGAGGAGACCACCGTTGACGAACGCGGGGAGGAAGACTCGGAGGTCTTCAGTTGGCGGCCAGCAACGGGGAGCGAACTGTATCCGACATTCACTCCCGTGATGACGGAGCACCCACCAACCACCCTTGAAAGCGGGGAGGGGGGAAGGGGAGGCTTCGAGGGGGGGATGGATGTCAGGGGTTCAGGAGCAGAGACGCAGAGAAGGGAGGAGACAGAGAGCGAGGGGGAGGAATACGAAGGAAGGATGAGTGGGGATGACGACCCGAGATCACCGAGCCTGTCTAGCGAGTCCGAGGATTCCCAGAAGGGAGCGCCAGCAGCCAGAGCAAGGGGGGAGAGCAGGGGGACACCCCAGGAAGAAGGGTCCAGAGAGGGATCAGAAAGCAGCAGTTGGAGATCGGGACCCACGTTCCCAGCCGGGAGCAGCGGGGAGAAAGGGGACCAGATATCGGGCTCCGGAGACTTTCAGAAGGAGGGAGGGCATGAGTCAGGAGTAGTCACGCCCACCTCGGGGAGCGAGGAAACGATCAAGAGGAAAGTGGAGAGTTGGGCGCGCGCGCCAAGTTCAAATGTAACGGAAGCTGGCGCAGCCAGCAGCCCAGAGAGTGAACCGAGTCCCAAAGCCCGCCGCAAGGAGGCGGAAGGGTCAGGGGGGTCCGCGTCAGAAGAGAGTAGGAAAGGAGAGACCCAGGGGGGCAGGAGGACCCAGAGACGGAAGGAAAGGCGCAGGAGGTGGAGCAAGGCTAGGGTATTAAGCTGGTGCGCTAGAGGCGGAGACTCAGACGGGTCTTCGTCGTTCTGACCTAGAAGAAGTAGGGCTGCACGTTGCAGTTTGGAAATGGAACCTGTAATCCAATAAAGACTCTTTGAAACTGAACGCTGGCTGACTTGGTCCTATGTGAGCTGGGACTGGGCGGCAGCCCTGACATTGGGCTTTTCAATTTTTTAAAAAAATTCACCTATTATTCCTGAATTGCAGGGGATGGGACTAGATGACCATGGGACCCATTCAAACTCTATGATTCTATAGAGTCATTCACTTTTCTGGCTGGTGTTTGTATCCTCGTACTTGCTGTATGATACTTTGTCACTCAACTCCCAAAACTTCCTTTTTCTTCACTGCTCATCTCTCAAACCCTATTTTCCTTAGCGTGAAAATATTCTGATGGATAGCCCAATTGCCCATAGACAGTTCCCCGTTTGGACCTCACCATGTCAGCATAATCCATTATTTTATAAGCCATCTATCCTGGATGCTCGAGCCAAGATACCTGTCTTGTCAGGGGCTGGACTAGATGACTGTTGGGGCCCCTCCCTTCCAATGCTACAATTGTGATTTGCCTATCAGGTTGTTGCCAGTTGAGTCCCCTTCTGCGGAACCTCCGTCCCAATTATCCCTCGCAAAAAGGCTTTGGGATGTCTCCAATTCAACATTTTTTTTCATTAATTTTCCATAAATCCCTGGCCTTTGCAAAGGACCACCATATATGGAAAAACAACGCTTCCAGCGGTTCACTTTCCCAACCCATATTTGAAAGCTTATTGTGGCTTATAGGGGATTTTTTAAAAAAAGGATTTACCACACCAGCATTGCTGAGGTCTCCTGGCTTCCTCCCGAGGCCCCTGTCCCCGAACACTTTTGCCATCCTTTTTCAGGCCTGTTTTTCCAGGCTAGCTGCAGTGCTGCCCACAATCCATTTGAGGCATTTCCCCCCCATAACATTTTATTAGTTTTCCAACAATAACACAAAATAAAAACCCTTCCTTGGTTCCATTGTATAGCAATATACTACATGTCCATTATAAAGTTTTAACCATTTGAAATACTTATTGTCCATTCATAATCAAATTACAAGTATTCTTACAACCCCAATGTATTAACCTGTGTACCAGGGCATTTGTACCTGGTCATCTGCCCTTTGGAACTCCCTGCCTCATATTTAGGGCAGGTGGCTCACAAGCTCTGGAGATCCTTCTTTTCAGCACCTGCGCCAAAGATTCCCCTTCGGAGAAGCCTAACCCTGAGATTAATTTTAATTCATTTTGAGGCCTTTTAACTTTCATAGGGGTGGGTTTTCCTCCTTTTCCCCCTATTACCTCCTTGCGAATTGCTTTTGACAATCCAGCAGGCTACGAATCTCAGGAAATTAAGTAATGAATTCCTCCAAATGACTATTGTAATTTCTTTATTTGGTTCCAAAAAGGCACAAGTCACTTGATGGAAAACAAACCCTTGAAACCTCAGGGGAGTTGACTAGATGCAAGACTATAAAACCGAGAGTGTCTAGTCCCAATCGGGTTTCCATGTGCATCTTCACCCGCTGCTCTGCTTGGCTGCTAGCCGCTTGTCTCGCTCCTCGGCAATGGTGAGGCGGATGCCCTTCCCACGAGGCAGAGAGATCCACGGCTTGTTCCCCTGGATTTATTACAAAAGCAAAATATAAACCACAAAAGATCTCATCAAAATTTCTTCACGTAACGATAACTTTTTAAAAAACAATTCCACGGTAACCTCTGCAACCTCCCAAAATTTCAAAGCTTTCCATCTACGAGATCCACCAGAAATATTTAAGGAAGCCGGCACCCTCAATCCATCCACACAGTGTCGCACAACTAATGTCTTGTTTGCAATAATATAAAACGAGGGGACTGAAATGGAGGTTGGGCAAGGAACTTCTGCAGAGAGGGAAATAGGCAAGAGGGCCAGAATTTTTGTTTATGATATAAAATAGGTTTTCTTCCTGCCTTGCATGGGATCAGACTAGACGACTGGCGGGGTCCCTGTCTAGGAAGCCCTCAATCGACATGGATCTCACATTCTGGAGATGATGCCATAAATTCCTATTCTTCCTTGTAATCGATAAGCGCAAACTGTTTAATTATTATTTGCTGGTGTTTAATTTCACGTCTTTCCTATCAGATTTGAATGGATTATTGCTTTAGTAAAAAAAAATAGGAGCAAGCCGCAAGGGACAGAATACCACCCAACACTCAAAACCATGGAAAAGGTTCCCCATTTAGGCATTCCTACATGGGGAAACTTTTCCATGGTTTTGAATGTTGGGTGGTATTCTATGCATCTCGGGGGGTGAAAAGGTCTTAATAAATTCCCGGAAAATTTGAAATAATATTAAATAAAAAGCACCCACCTTGCCAATGACAAAGATGTTGGAGAGTCTGGTGGCGAAGCTGTTCCCGTTGGTGTCCTTGACGTGGACCACGTCAAAGGAGCCAGGGTGCCTCTCGCGGTTGGTGATCACCCCGATGCGCCCCAAGTTGGCGCCCCCCGTCACCATGCAGAGGTTGCCTGTTAGGAAGAAGAGGGAGGGAAAGGGTCATAAGGCGGAATTGGGACTGGGCAGGGGGGACAGAAGTATATATATTTGCTTCCAAAAATAGGGGTGCTCCGGAAGGGAGCTTCCAGGGCCAGAGGAAGTCTCCCCGTCTCCCCCCATTGGGGAAGGATTCTGGCGCTCTTGACACGCTCAGAGGAACCGTCACCTGTGTCAAACTTGATGAAGTCGGTGATCTTGCCCGTCTGCAGGTCGACCTGGACAGTGTCATTGACCTTGACCAGGGGGTCCGGGTAGCGGATGGTGCGGGCGTCGTGAGTCACCAGGCGGGGGGTGCCCTTGGTGCCCACCAGGATGCGGCGCACCTTGCACAGCTTGTACTGCCAGGAGGAATGGAAGAAACCAGTAATTTTGTCAATATTAAGAGAATGCCAGCAAGGCAGAGTAATTCTGTAAAAAAAGGGATTTGAATCCAGTCTAACTCACGAGGGATTTAAATCGTGACTTAAATCACGAAACCACTCCGAGCATTTATTGTTCCTTCCTTTGGCTGTCCATCTTAAGATGCCAGCAAGGCTGAGTCTTTTGGTAAGAAAAGGATTCAAATCAATTCTCACCTTGGCCTCCTCAGGGCTGATGCGGTGCACGGCAAAGCGCCCCTTGGTGTCGTACACCAGGCGGAAGTGCTCGCCAGTCTTCTCGATGCTGATGACGTCTGCAGGGAGAAAGGGCGGGAGTTACGACGGGATGCCAGTGTGGTGCAACCGCTGCATAAACCCGTTTTCCGCTGTGCGGAATGCCCCACCGCTGGAAATCTGGCATTTCAATCCCCGCTGCTAGAAATCTAGCGCCTTACCCATGAAGCCCGCTGGGTAGGTGACATCGGTGCGAACCTTGCCGTCAATCTTGACAAAGCGCTGCATGCAGATCTTCTTGACCTCGTCACCCGTCAGGGCGTATTTGAGCCGGTTGCGGAGGAAAATCACAAGCGGGAGGCACTCACGCAACTTGTGGGGTCCCGTTGACGGGCGTGGTGCCTAGAACCCCAAAAGGGAAAGGGAAGGTTACAGGGCGGCATGCATTTTCCCAGATGATATTTTACACCCCTTTGTTGTTTTGTCACAATGTTCGACAGACTCCCCAACTTATCCTTCCCCAAGATCCTTTATTTTCTACATTTCCGTTATTTTGAAGTATAATGTTGTGTTAGTTTCTCTGTTACTCGCTATCAATTCTTGTTGTTATGCACTGTGTTTAATTTTGCATTTTTCTGCTATAAACTATCCCGGGATGAATGGTGGGATTTAATAAGAAACCACAAGGAATTTATAGATTAGAAATTCAATAAACCACCACAAGGAATTTATAGATTTAATACCAATTTAATAAACCACCACAAGGAATTTAATATGTAAATAAGGAAACAAAATTATGGGTAAGGCATTAGCCCAGGTGCAAACTAATGCCTGAAGTGCAAGGCTCCCCTTTTAAAAAAGATTGTAAAAGGAAATATAAATATGCTTTTTCCCTATCTCCTTTTATACAAAGTTGGAAAAAAGATACTTGCAAAGACTCCCGTCAGCTTGTCCAGCATCCAGTGCTTGGGGGCTGCTACCCGTTTCAGGTGCTTCTTGGGTCCTCGAGCCTGGGGGGGGGGGGGGGAAGCAGGCAAAGGGCGTGGGTTCGAATTTGCCCGGATGTTTAAGCGGATCATTCTCGCAAGGCGGTGGGCTCGACCAGATGACCCTCGGACCCCTTCCAGCCGCCCCTGTTCTATGAACCCGCACCCAGCTCTTCAGTTATTCCCGTTTTAATTGATTCCCATTTAGTTTCTAGTCGAGCATCCTTGGGCTCCCTTCTCCGTTAGGGAAACCCCCCCCCCCAGCAGGATCCAGCCCCGCTGCTGCGCCCCAGTCCAGTGGCAGGCAGTTCCCCTTCCCATGCGATCGCTGTAGAGAGCCTGGCTGGCCGGCGGCCTTGTTCCCTGCGGCCCGCACTGCGCATGCTGGCGCCCCCCCCCCCGCAAGACCGAGCGAGCCTCGCCGCGGCGCCTCCGCGCCCCCGAGCGCCATTTCCCCACCCCACGGAAGAGCGGCGTCTCCCGCGCCCCCGGCCCCGAAAGCGCCGCGCTCGGCGGAGCCGCCGCCTCGGATGGCTACGGATCGCTCCACCGACCCGAAGCCCGAGCACTCACCATGGCTGCGGGTTCTCGACGGAAAAGGAGAGCACTTCCGCCGCCCGGGGGTTATATATCCGGGTCAGGCAGGGCGGGGCGACGAAGCCCGGGCGGATGGAAGCGGCATCGCGCCGCGCGGGGCTTCGCAGCCAATGAAATGGGGAATTGGGATCCGAGAGGCTGTTAGGGAAATTTGTAGTATATTCTGTTTGATCGTTTTTTAAATATATTCTGTTGGTGGCTGGGGAATAGTAATAAATTATTATTATCACTAAACGTTAAATTATTATTATTATTATTATTATTATTATTATTATTATAAATCACACCCACCCAAGTGGGACATGGCCTCTTCCCCCCTAAGCCTTAATAGTATAATATTTTTATTTATTCCAATTGGGGCGGGGAAGCTCCCCTTGGCTACAGCAACTCCAGAGTAGAAGAAGAAGAGTTTTGGATTTGATATCCCGCCTTTCACTCCCTTTAAGGAGTCTCAAAGCGGCTCACATTCTCCTTTCCCTTCCTCCCCCACAACAAACACTCTGTGAGGTGAGTGGGGCTGAGAGACTTCACAGAAGTGTGAGTGGCCCAAGGTCACCCAGCAGCTGCATGTGGAGGAGCGGAGACGCGAACCCGGTTCCCCAGATTACGAGACTACCGCTCTTAACCACTACACCACACTGGCTCTCAGAGTAACTGGCTGTGAGTTTGGATCTCCATTGCTTTCCCCCTCAGGCCGCCTTTAATGTATTGGAAACTGTGTCTGAACAATGTATTGTTCAGATGAACCACTGCTTTAAGCAGTGTTTTGGTAACCAGGTAATTCCTCAAGATCCAAATTCCTTGACTTATTATTAAATGCAATCACCTTGTGGTTCATTCGCAGATTCCTGCCTTGCAGTGGGTTGGACTGGAAGACCCTTAGGGTCCCTTTCAGCTATATACACCATTATATGATTCTTGGGAAAGTGCTTCAGAAAGAATAAACAAGGGAAAAAACACATTTCTTCCAGTTAGTCGTATGATGGCTCATAGGGAAGGGAGGCTTCTTTCCCACTTTATTATTTCTTCCACTGCAATCTGTGCTTGATGTCTGCTTTTACGTGGACTCCCTCTTTCCCTTCTTGGGAAAATAATCGATCCTACTGATATTTCTTAGGTCTGCATGGGGTTTGCTGAATTCCTGCTCTGAAGAGGAGGAGGAGGAGGAGGAGGAAGCTTCACCTGACAAAGGGAGAAGAGGAGGTTGAGGAAAAGTGAGCTGCAGGCATGAAGGTAAAAGGGGAAAAAATAGAAATACAAATTAACATATAACACTGAAATATACTCAGAGTCGCAAAGTGATTTCATGCTCTTTATTCAGCTCATAGTGGTGAGGAGGAATGAATGTCCCCTCAAAGTATCTGCTTTATATACATTATTTACACAACGGGCTGCACATGATTGGCTAATTCCGGAATTCTATTGTAAGCCAATCAGGTTGTGGATTCACTTCTATCTGGAGCATGATTGGGTGGTTCCTGCCAACCAATCATACTGCTGCATTGTTCTAGGACCAATCAGACTGCTGCAGTTTGGATCCTATTCAACTCAGTACATAACAAACAATAACATTTTTAAACAACCCCACTCCTGATATATCACACTCACCCAAGTGGGGCTTGACCTCATCCCCCCTAACCAGCACAGTACAGTAAAAATACAGTAAAGTATTTTTATTTATTTGATTGGGGTAGGGCAGCACCTCCTGGCTTCACCCATGTTGGTGAGGTTTGTCTCCTTTTTCCTGTTCTTGTTAGGCTATCTAAAGGTGACAAAGGAATGTGTTGAAAACTTAATTTCTTCAGATGAACCATTGCTTTAACCAGGTATTACTCAAGGCACTGATTCTTTCACCTATCGATTTATCCACATAATCCAAGCAGAGATTAATTAGCATCCAAAAGTGGTACGCTTGCACATTACATCTTAAGATAAATGTTTTGGAAAAGGCATAAATTTAAAAAGATAATTAATTTGCAAGCAAATACTTGAATGCCCAGTGAATTAGATAGGCAGTGAGCTGGCTGATTTGTCTAATGGAGCTTCCAAAACCCAGTTTGGGTCTATAAGACCCAGTTTGCTCCCTTCCCCCATCCTTAATAGCAACCCTCCATTGCTTTCTGTTTGATTTTTTAAACAGATACTCTGAATTGAACACCACAAGAATAAATGGGGATCAGCCCCTGCTGTAGTGGCCAGCACTAGAAGAAATATGAGTAATTCAGATCAATAAAGTAGGAATAATTAATATTTACAAACCAGAAACTTCACACCAGTTTTGGACACTTGCAGCAGTTTGCAATGTTAAAAGAGGTGCTCTAAAGAAAAGCACTTTCTACATTTATGAGCCTTCAGAGTAGGCTCATGGTTTTTCCTTTGCCCGGAGGTATAAATGTTGTTAGCATACGTGCAATCACCCCAAGAACCTCAGGCCTGCTCCTAACTGTTGAAATGCTCTTGGAGAGGCTGTAAGCAGCCCTTCCTCTGCTCTCAGTCAGCAAAAGGGGATGGCAAAGTATGCTTCATGCCGTAACTTAACTTGCAGCTGCAGGAGAAGTGTGGATCCCTCAGCCATACACAAATCCCTGCCTTGTAGCAGGTTGGACTGGATGACCCTTGGGGTCCCTTCCCGATATATACTCACCCACTCACCACCATCATCATATGATTCTTTGGAAAGTGCTTCAGAAAGAATAAAGAGAAATAGCATTCCTTTAAGTTAGTTGTAGTTGTCGGTATGCAGAGGGTCACAAGGCCAGCTGGCTAGCCCCATCTGGATCATGTTCTTCCAGCCATCCTGCTGCGAAGACCCATCTGCCTCTGCTCCGACATAAATCAGCGACCCAGGCTTCAAAGCCAGGGCACACTATATCAGCCGAGCGAATTGCGTACACAGAATAGGCGTGAGGCTTGTGGGAGCATACTACAACTATGGATTTATTGATCATAAATCAGGACAAAGAAACATGTCATCTCTCTCTTTGTCTGCTCAGAGAGACAGAGAGAAGCAGAAGCTATACAGTGGTACCTAGGGTTATAGACGCTTCAGGTTACAGACTCCACTAACCCAGAAATAGTACCTCGGGTTAAGAACTTTGCTTCAGGATGAGAACAGAAATCGCACGGCGGCAGCAGGAGGCCCCATTAGCTAAAGTGGTATCTCAGGTTAGGAACAGTTTCAGGATAAGAACGGACCTCCAGAACGAATTAAGTTCTTAACATCGGAAGGCAGCCCTGTTTAGGGAAGCTTTTAATGTTTACTAAGTTATTGTATTTTAGTGTTTTGTTGGAAGCCGCCCAGAGTGGCTGGGGAAACCCAGCCAGATGGGTGGGGTATAAATAATAATAATAATAATAATAATAATAATAATAATAATAATAATTATTATTATTATTATTATTATTATTATTATTATTATTAACCTGAGGTACCACTGTATACACAACAGAAGTTCCCAGCAAGCTGTGCTGGTATGTAAACCGATAGATGACTAGCAACAGTTCCATGTCTGCAACTAAAGGTGGAATGGAATTTTCCAACAGTAGATAGCCTCACTTCCGGTGAGCTACCTTATTATTCCTTGCACGTTAATTTGAGCTTGGGAGTTCCTATGCCTGTTTTTACATGGACCCCCTCTTTCAGTTCTGAAAAAAATCCGCCCCACTGATATTTCTCAGGTCTCTATGGGCTCTGCTGAATTCCTGATCCAAAAAAAGGGGAAGGAGAAGGGGAGGCCTCGCCTGACAGAGCGAGGGAGAAGAGGGTCAAGAGAGAGAAAGGGGATCTTGTGAGACAAGATGCCAATGCCTCAAACAACTGCTTTAAGTTGATTTTCCAAACATCTGATTTGCCCTTCAGCGTGGCAGCCAAAGAAAAGAAAAAAGTGGCAGAGGCAGCTCCCAGACATCTCCATGCAGTTGCAAAAGGTAGGTTGCCTGTATGGGCTCTGCTTTATTCCTTAATGTCAAATGCTACATCTGCCTAAGTCCACTTCCATCCACTGGAAAAGCTTCTTAGCAGCAAGGAGTAAAGGGAACGGTGGGAAATACCTATCTATCTCTCTAAATCAGTAAGACCGCACAGTCCCTACACTTCCACAAGGTCTGGTCCTTTCCAGAGGTGCAGCCTGCCTTCTCCAGAGGTGGATTTCAGCTCAAACAGCTGGTCGAAAAGTCTCTTTTCCAATCCTCACACCAGTAACCCTGGCAACCTCCCAGATAACAGTCTCTATTCCTCAGTGGTCAGGGAGATTGCATTTCCCCACGGTCTCTCAAAAAATTGAAACCTTAGCATTTAGTAATGTCTAAATACAGTTTGGGGGTGTGTTATCCCTTAAAATTCAGCTGTGCAATTTTCCCCACAGCAGCCCCACAGCTGCCCCAATGCCACAAGACTAAGTGGGCTGAGCCCCTGCAACAGGGGCCAAAACCAAAAGCCAATTGAATCATTTACATTTACAAATACTGGCATATATGTATGCATTTTGGAAATTTGCAGCAGTTTGTAATGTTAAGAGAGGTGTTCTAAAGAAAAACACTTTATACACTCATGAGCATTCCCTTAGAATAGGCTCATGGTTTTTTCCTTTTGTGGAGGTATAAATTTTCTTAGTATATGTACAATCACCCCAAAGGTTTCTGGCCTCCTCCTGACTGTTGAAATGCTCCTGGGGAGAATGTAAGCAGCACCTCCTCCACTCTCAGTCAGCAAAAGGGGATGGCAAGGTGTGCTTAATGGCGTAACTTGCAGCTGCAGTTTAAATTGCCTTAAAAGTGCCATTTAATAGAGCAACATTGACAGCACAGTCCCTTCCAGATATAGATATATACACCATCATATGATTCTTTGGAATGTGCTTCAGAAAGAATAAACAGAAATAGCATTCCTTTAAGTTACGGGACACGGGTGGCACTGTGGGTTAAACCACAGAGCCTAGGACTTGCCAATCTGAAGGTTGGCGTTTTGAATCCCCGCGACGGGGTGAGCTCCCGTTGCTCGGTCCCTGCTCCTGCCCACCTAGCAGTTTGAAAGCACGTCAAAGTGCAAGTAGATAAATAGGTACTGCTCCGGCAGGAAGGTAAACGGCGTTTCCGTGCGCTGCTCTGGTTCGCCAGAAGCGGCTTAGTCATGCTGGCCACATGACCCGGAAGCTGTATACCGGCTCCCTCAGCCAATAAAGCGAGATGAGTGCCGCAACCCCAGAGTTGGCCACAACTGGACCTAATGGTCAGGGGTCCCTTTACCTTTACGATGACAAAGTTGCCTCACTTTAGGCTGTGACACCTAAGGGATGCCCTGCTGGAAAGTGCTACACAAAGAATAACCAGAAAAACATACCTCCAGGTTAGTTGTATGATGGCCAACCACTTTCCCTTCACTGCCAGCTACTTTATTCTGTCTTGCATAGCAATACAAACGATGGATGCCTGTTTTATACTCATACTCTTTCAGTTCATCTGAAAGAAATCAGGCCCACTGATATTTCTCTGTATGGGCTGTGCTTCGTTCCTTAATTACAGATTTTGTGGATTTATTATCACCCATATGTTTCGTGCACAAGCCTACTTATGCATGGAAAAGGAAAGGGTTAGGGTTGGGTTGGTGTCAGGGGTTCAGGAGCAGAGGCAAGGGCAAGGGAGGAAACAGAGAGCGAGGGGGAGGAGGCAGAAGAAAAGATGAGTGATGACGACGACCCGAGATCTCCGAGTCTTTCCAGTGAATCAGAAGATTCACAGAAAGGAGCACCAGTGGCCAGGGCAAGGGGGGAGCCTAGGGGGACACCCCAGGAAGATAGAGCCAGAGGGGACTCAGAGGGGAGCAGTTGGAAATCGGGACCAGCGTCACCGCCAGAGAGCAGGGAAGAGGAAGGGCGCCAGGGATCAAGCGCTGGCAGCTCACAACAGGGGGGAGGGCACGAGTCAGGAGTGGCCACACCTCCATCGGGGAGCGAAGAAACGGTCAGACGGAAAGTGGAAGGTTGGGCGCGCGCGCCAAGTTCAAATGCACAGGAAGGTGGCGCAGTAGGCAGCCCGGAAAGGGAGCCAGGTCCTAAAGCCCGGCACAAGGAGACAGGAGGGTCCGGGGAGTCGGCGTCAGAAGAATCCCGGAAGGAAGAGACCCCGGGGGGCAGAGGGACCCAGAGAAGAACAGTCAGGCGGAAAAGGTGGAGCAGGGCTAGGATATTAAGTTGGTGTACAAGGGGCGGAGACTCAGACAGAGCTTCGCCGATCTAACCATAAGACGTAGAGTTGCACGCAGCAGCTTGAGAATGGAAACGGTAACTCAATAAAGACTTTTACTTAATGATCGCTGACTAGCGTGATCCTCTGTGAGCTAGGATCTGGAAGCAGCTCTGACAGTTGGGTTTAGGGCTTCCGGTCGGTGCCAGCGCTTAATGGCGGTCCTAGCTCCGAGCTCCGGAGAAGGACTGCTTCGCAAGTTCGGGTCTTTCCCGCTACGGCAAGCGGGGGACCCCTAAAATCCCAGGCGCTGAAGCCTGAGAACAAGGAGACTCGGTGGGCACCTTTGCGCCCCCCGGTACCGTGAAAGAGCCTTTTTAAAGGCTACGGATCGACATCGGGAGTGAGCGCGGTGCTGAGAGTCGCTACCCAGCCTGCGAAGTGAAGCCGCGTCGCCATAAGCGGAGAGCGCCGATTCCTTCCTGAAAAGAAAATTTGGACTGAATCCCCGTGAGTAAGAGCTGAAAAAACAATCGGGACCCTTTAAATTCTAAAAATTGGGCTAAAAACGGGGGAGACTTAAACAAAGGAAGTCTGCCTCCCCCCGACTGCATGAAAGCGAAAGCAACGGAGCTCTAACCTGCATCCGTTTAAACCCGCTCTTTGATCAGCTAAACCGGACATTTAGACCTTTGATCTCCCCTCTAGCTAGCAGGGCAGAGGGGAGGTGAATTTGATCAATAACTGCATGATCTATTGGAAGTAAAAAACCCCTGCTGTCTCACCCATCTGAAAGCATGAAACGGTCTGCCTTCTTAGCACACTGAACTGACTTTTTCCTGTGAAGTGATACTTTGATACAAAGTTTCCACAGTGCCTGGCTACTGTATAATATAAGAAGAAATAGCATAAATTGGGCAACTGTGGCAATTTGAAGTTACAAGTTCTTAGTAACATTGACTTTGACTGTGTTAATCTCCTTTTTTACATTTTGGACAGTCTCCTTTGTTTTTGTACTTGGAAATTTTGCCCTATGGCCATTTTGATTTGCTCCCTCTAGAGGACAAAGTAAAGTCCGGCACGGCCTAAGACAGTGGAATTTTCCAAGGGAGAATAAATCCCGTGGGAATTGACCTTGACATGAGTGGCGCACAAGAAGAGATAGTTACAAGAGCCAAGACCAAACAACAACAACAACAGCTGCAGCAGCAACAGGTAAAGAAAAGAGGCTCAATCTCAGGCGCAACAGCCGGATCAGCAGGAACAACAGGACAAGACAAAGGAGCAGCCGTCTCTATGGAAGCTGTGACAGACGCCCTGCTCAAGATAAACCAAACTCTGGAGTCTTTGACAAAACAGACTTCAGAGAATACACTAAAATTAACAGAAATTTCAGCAAGATTAAACCAGAATACAGAATCTATAAATAAATTGGTGGAGGAAAACGCTACTACGCGCCAAATTGCGGAAGATGCCAAAGCTACTGCGGGGGAGACACAGGAGAAATTAGAGCTGATTGCCAAGAAGGTCTATGAGCATGATGTAACCTTGGCCTTGTGGGAGTTACAGAGGAAAGAGAGAAATTTAAAAATAAGACTGATTCCGGAGAATGAAAGAGACAACCTTGTGGAATATTTGACACGGGAGTTTGTGGATTGCTGGGACCTTGAGGAAGACGAATTCAAAATTACGACTGCCTTTAGATTGGGTAAAAAGCAACACAGAAAGACCCCGAGAGACTGTTTGATCACACTCAGATCCAAGGAGGAAAGAGACAAAATACTAGGACTACACTTTGAAAAGGCCTTGCAAATCGGAAATTCAGCTGTACAGATCTTCAAAGACATCCCAAAATACATTCTGGACTTAAGAAACTTCTACAAGGACTTAGCCCTTTTACTAAAGAAAAATTCTATCCGCTTCAGGTGGGAATTCCCACAAGGACTGTCATTTGACTACAAGGCAAACAAGGTGAAAATAAAGACAATTCAAGATAAAGACAAATTTTTGGCAAGATACCAGGAGGACCTACAGAAGGGGACTGTGGACGTACTTGCAGAACAGAGGAGAGCACTGGATCTCCTGAATCTCTCGATTGGACAAAAACCACCACCATCAGAAGAAGAGCAACAACTGGGAGCTGTTGGAGGAGCCTCAGAAAAATAGCAAGATGGCTCTGCAATTTCTTAGTTGGAATTGTAATGGGCTCAATGGGCCTTTGAAGAGAAGACAAGTATTTCATATATTGAATAGAGAACAACTGGACTTGATATGCTTACAAGAAACCCACATAACCAGAGCCCACAGGAGATTACTTATAAATAAAAGGCTAGGACAAGAATTTATTTCATCAGACAAAGTTAAGAAGAGAGGAGTTGTAATATATGTGAAGGAGAAATGGGCTCCAAAAATGATATTCAAGGACGAACAAGGGAGATATCTGGCAGTGGAGATACAAATACAAGGAGAAAAACTTCTAGTGGTTGGAATTTACGCACCAAATGAAGGCAAATCTGACTTCTTTAAGAGACTCCATGAAACCCTCACTGACTATCTGGACTACAATATGATAATCATGGGAGACATGAATGGCGTGGTCTCCACTAACATGGACAAGGCACAAAGACTAACAGTTAGCAAGGAAGGGAGACTCCCTAAGACTTTTTTCGAAATGACAGAAAATATGGACTTGATAGACATATGGAGAACAAGGAACCCTCTGGAGAGAGAGGGAACTTTCTTCTCCCAAGCAATGATGACCTGGACCAGAATCGACCAAATCTGGGTTACTAGTGGAATGGCTCCAAAGATCAAGAAAGTGGAAATCTGCCCAAAAACTTGCTCCGACCATAACGCCGTGAAGATGGAGATGAAACTCACAATACCTGGTCAATTTAGATGGAAAATGAATGACACCCTCTTTCGAGATAAGGAGATTCTCACGAAGGCCCAAAAGACCCTTAAAGACTATTTTGAAATAAATTTGAGGACCGACGTGGAGAAAAGAGTGATCTGGGACGCAAGTAAAGCGGTTATGAGAGGATTCTTGATTCAACAAAATTCAATAAAGAGGAAAAAACAAAATGAGAAAAAAGAGAGGATTTTGGAAATGATAAAGGAAGGAGAGAGAAAATTAAGAACAAAACCAAAATCTCAGGACATTTTAAGAGAGATCAAGTTATATCAAACACAATATATGGAATTGATGAACCAAGAGATTGAATGGAAGATAAAGCAAATGAAGCAAAAGACTTTTGAATCAGCAAATAAATGTGGCAAACTTTTGGCATGGCAACTGAAGAAAAGGCAGAAACTAAATACAGTTACAAGCCTAGAGGTGGATGGAAAGAATATATCCAAACCTAATGAAATTAGAAATTGCTTTTTAAGTTATTTTAAAAAACTCTACACTCAAGGCCCGCAAAATGAAGAAGATATAGACAAATTCCTTGGAAAATATGGATTACAAAACATCTCTCATCAAAGTAAGATGGGCTTGAACCAGAGAATCTCAGAACAAGAGATAGAGGCTGCCATTCAGAATATGCAACTGGGCAAATCTCCGGGACCAGATGGACTGACTTCCAGATACTACAAATCGCTGAAGGAATGGCTGACTCAACCACTAAGAGAAGT
Source organism: Podarcis liolepis (assembly GCF_965112155.1). NCBI lineage: Eukaryota > Metazoa > Chordata > Lepidosauria > Squamata > Lacertidae > Podarcis > Podarcis liolepis. The sequence goes on from NC_139565.1 coordinate 65,801,137, forward strand.
TTGTAATGAGATCCTTGAGGGAAAAAGGGCACCTGAATCGTGGAAAGAGGCATATATTTCACTCATACCAAAGTCAGAGACTGAAAAGACCCAACTCAAGAACTACCGCCCAATATCACTCCTCAATGTGGATTACAAAATTTTTGCAGATATTTTGGCAAAAAGATTTAAAAGAGTCTTGATGGAGAAGATTCATAAGGACCAAGCAGGTTTTCTCCCTAAAAGACACCTGGCAGACAATGTAAGGAATGTAATAGACATTCTGGAAAAGCTAGAGGTGAATATAAACACTAAAGCAGTATTGATTTTTGTGGACGCGGAGAAAGCCTTTGACAATATTTCTTGGAGTTTTATGAGGAAGAATCTTCATGGGATGGGGGTAGGCCAGGGTTTTGAGAACGGTATGGCTGCAATATATTCTGAACAAAAAGCTAAACTGATTGTAAACAATGTTGTGACTGAGGAACTTAAGATAGAAAAAGGAACACGACAGGGGTGCCCGATTTCCCCATTACTCTTTATTTCAGTTCTGGAGGTGTTGCTGAACATGATAAGAAATGACCAGCAGGTCAAAGGTGTGCAGGTCGGAGCTAAACATAAGTTAAGAGCGTTTGCAGATGACCTAGTATTGACTTTGCAAGAGCCAAACACTAGTACGAAAAAGGTTTTAGAAATAATACAACAGTTTGGCCAGGTAGCTGGATTTAAGTTGAACAAGCAAAAAACCAAAGTTTTAGGGAAAAACTTAACAGATATGGAAAAGGAGAAATTTCAAGAGGAAACAGGTTTGACTGTGGTAAAGAAGGTGAAATATCTAGGGGTATACTTAACATCTAAGAATGTGAATTTGTATAAGGACAACTATGAAAAATGTTGGTCAGAAATTAAAAAAGATCTAGAAATATGGTCAAATTTGAAATTGTCAATGTTAGGCCGAATTGCAGTAATCAAAATGAATGTATTGCCTAGAATGTTATTTTTGTTTCAGACCTTGCAGATTCTTGACAAGATGGAATGTTTTAAGAGGTGGCACAAAGACATTTCGAAATTTGTCTGGCAGGGCAAAAAGCCCCGAATTAAATTTAAGATATTGACAGATGCTAAAGAAAGAGGGGGTTTTGCCCTGCCGGACCTAAAATTGTACTATGAGGCAGCAGCTTTTTGCTGGCTGAAAGAATGGATGCTCCTCGAGAATACGGACATCTTGGATCTGGAAGGTTTTAATAATGCATTTGGTTGGCATGCATATCTTTGGTATGATAAAGTTAACAGTGCCTTTAAAAATCACATTGTTAGAAAAGCATTGATTAATGTTTGGATAAGATATAAAGATCTATTGGAAACTAAAACCCCTAGATGGGTCTCACCAGTGGAGGCTAAAGCAGTGAAGAAACTCAATATGGAGGTCGGATGGCCGAAGTATTGGGAAATTTTAGAACAGGATGGAGATAAGTTCAAACTACAAAGTCAGGAGAAATTGAAGCATAAAGTAGAAAATTGGTTCCAATATCGTCAAATAATGGAATTTTTTAAACAGGACAGGAAAATCGGTTTTCAGGTG